>NC_057734.1:34674973-34703106 GCF_004010195.1 Chiloscyllium plagiosum
CTCCCCCAAGTCCCTCCTCCCTACCTTTTATCTTAGCCTGCTTGGCACACCCTCCTCATTCCTGAAGAAGGGCTTATGCCCGAAACGTCGATTCTCCTGTTCCTTTGATGCTGCCTGACCTGCTGAACTTTTCCAGCAACACATTTTTAAGCTCTGGTTCCTTTGATGCTGCCTGACCTGCTGAACTTTTCCAGCAACACATTTTTAAGCTCTGACCTCCAACATCTGCAGTCCTCACTTTCTCCTATATTGTACAAATTGTCAAACTCATTTTAGCAAACACAAGAAATGAGTATTAACTAAAGCATTAGATTTTAAAATTAAAACACAACTTGCTCTACTCTGTGTTAAAATTAAATAAAAATCACCCAGATACATATCAAAAACTATTTCGGGCAAGCTACTTTAAGTTTGGAAGACAATGCAAGATTATATTAACAGGCTGTGATTGAACAAGTAAATAATCAATGGGCTGTCTCTACTCAGCTAAAATTAACATAAGAATGTTATAGTTCTGAATTTGTCATTTTGTTCAAAAGTGGAGAGAGGTCACAACTCAAAAAGGTCGAGGGGTAGGGGAGTTGCCAGTCAGATCACTAGGAAGCAACATTAAAATAAAGATTATTTATTGTGAAATCTTCCACCAGGTACAACAATCAACATGCACGTGCAGGAACTCTGACATGACCAGTTGATGTCAGTGGCCCTGTCAGTGCATGTACCAATCAATGTGGCATCTAAACAAGGAGGTGAATCAAGCCTTCAACAGCAACAAAGGGAGCAGCAGGTGGGAATAGAAAGAACAGGCACAACAACAGCCCCAGCCGCAAAGCATAGGCTTCCAATTGGGCCACAGGTTGACTGGAAGGGGCCAGACAGATGGATGGGGCAAACACAGACCTCCTCCACAGACACCACTGGAAAGAGGAAGTTCTGCTTTGTCAATCTCATTTCCCACCTCTACCAACCTAGTCCAGTCATCTTCAACCTGGCGCACATCACTTCATACAACTAATATCGCAACACTCAGCAGGGTTAAAGGTCCAACATTAAAATGAACAACATTGAACAGGGTAACTTTAAATAAGGACTAACTATACACACAAATACTTGCTTTACTTTGATTCAAAGTAACAGTTTGTTTTCAATAGAAGCTCAATTTTAGTACAGAGTATTTTCTAATAGTTTCAGTAATCCTTATGATGTCAGCAAACTTCCTGAACCAAAACAAGCAACAAAAAAACATTAGTCAAGATCACAGGCTACTAAGTCAATTAAAATACAGCATAAAAACTGATCATAAAGTCATCACAAAGAGTCTCAGTCACAGCTCATTGATGTTGCCCAAATCAAGAGGCTGTGAGTTCAAACTCCACTCAAATCTTAAACACGTGCTCAAGGATTTTCCAATCAGGGTCAGAAACCCTACGTCGCATCCTGAGTAATTCTGCCTTCAAATTTTCTGAGCATCCTGTTACAGAACAATAGAGTCCAATTCAGTAATATTCAAAGCCAGAGAAAGAGAATCAGTGAGGAAGCTACTCTTTCTAACAGCATGCTGTAATGTGTTGCTTAATGTTCTGATAACTAAATACAAGCAAGCATGAAATGCATGCGTGGAGACAAGGTATCAGGTGGGCAAGTGTTCAGAAAAGGTTGAGGGGTCTAGAGGAGAATGCGTGTTCGGATCAACTGTGGTTAGGAGATTCTTACTGGTTCCATCTTTAAGCCTGTAACTTGAGTAACAAAAAGGTTAAGCAGTTCAGGGTCTTCCAAAATTTCCAACTTTGACAGGCTTTGTCAGAAGATTCCAAACATCAGATAATTGCTCCAAGGGAATTTCAATTTCCTAGGTAATTAGTGTCAACTGTGTCAGGATTTCTGCCGAGCCTCCATACACATCAATTTATCGTGCAGAAATTACTACCTGGCTATCAGAATTTGTGCACCATAATTTCAGCCAACATCCCACAGCAGCACTGATAGACTGGTGTCCAGTTGGAGGTGTTAAATAACAAGTGTTAGAACGGAAGCCCCAACTACTATCAATTTGATGTTATCAATTCTAACCTGCTATTCAAAGAATACTTTGGCCACCAGGACTGTGGCCAATGTTTAATTTTCAATCAACACCTAAGAAATAGATCATACAGTCATTTATTTCATTGATCTTTGTATGGTCTTGCATGCAGATCAATTGCCACTCTGCCAATGTTAAAGATTGCACTTAAGTAGTGGTTGGTTGTAAAGTGCTTTAGAACTTCATAAAATTCAGGAAGACCCTCAATAAAATAATGTCTTTCATCAGACAAGTGAACCACAAATATACCTTCATGAATTTTATAGGATTCTAATAAACCTAAACAAAGAATACAGGAACAGAAGAGCAATATTACAACCACAAGCACGTAAATAGACAGACATACACAGGTACGGATGTGCACACATTTGCCCTGGTCAATTAATTTTTAGTAAATCATATGAAGTAGATTATTACTGTTTCGTCTTGGTCATATATTTACCATCAGTTTGCTGTGGTAAACATTTATTGATCTCTGACATCTGAGAAGATGTTAAGTTGGCTGGAAAACCATACATTTACTGAGCTGTATTTTTTACAAATGCTGGGAGTCCATGGTAGAAAACAAACTCAAAAAAATCTACCTGCTTCAAGACATTTTTGTATATACAATTACCAAATTGTCTATAGCTCATTTTTCTTCCAAGTATTTAAAGTTTAGTCGTCATTATTTGGATCAAAATATTGACCAGAATATTTTTGTACTGCATGACATGACTAAAGTACAAGTGAAGGCTATTGTGATGTGAAAAAAATTAGATTAAAAAGGTAATTAATGAACAGAGAAAACAATTTTGCTCGTAACAGTTTATTTGCAACGCACTGTCTGACTTGGTCAAAATTTAAATGCGCAGAAATAGAGGTAAGATTTGCCTTGAGATCCTGAACTTTGGAATTTAAATCACTGTTTGCTTGTTTGTAAAAGACCAACAAAGCAACACAGCATTACTTTCAAATTTAAATTCACTGCTTACAATTATCTCGATATTAAAACAATGCCCACCAAAACTTAAATTGATACAAGCTTATACAAAATTAAAATGACTTCAGGTAAACAAAAACTTTTTCAAAAAGAATATCGATGCTGATGTTTAGTTACTTTTGTTACCATCATATGCAAGATGAAACAGAGCAAATTTCCCACTTGAAACATTAGATTGTTAAAAATTCACTTATGGGATGCGGGCATTCCAGGCTAGACCAGCATTTATTACCCATCCCTAGTTGCCCTTGAGGTGATGGTGGCTACCTGCCTTCCTGCTGCAGTACATTCAGTGCAGTACCAAAAAATCTGTTCAAGTCCCATCAACCCTGCCAGCACCAACATCTTCTGGTGCCCATCTCAAAGCAAAGTATTCACGGCTTCCCTTCACACTTTGTAATTTATCCTTCAGTTTGAAACTGGTCACTTGTCCACTCTCCAATCACTTGCAACTAATGACAAAGTCAGCTGAAGTGTGATGTTCAGTTTATTCCAAATTTTCTTCCTCCGTCATCAGTTTCACAGTATTTGCCTTGGTCTTCAAAATTTTCTGAACATTCTACCACATCTTTCGTAATTTCTCACTTTTCGTTACTACTGATGTTTTTCCTTTTATCCTCACCAGAATCAAATAGATTGGAAATGCAGTGCAACCGCGATTATGTGGCCAAGACGGACAGGGAGTATTTTGTTCAGATAACTGATTGTTTGGATAATTAGCTGATCGTAAACAAGCAGTAATTTATGAGTGCCAGTTATCTGACAATATATGCCATAATGCAGTTCAACTGATAACTGAATGCAGAGTTGTCTAATGTCGTTTCTACAGGAACTTCAGATCTCGTCCGAATAATCCAAAATTTGGATAAATTAAGGTTGCACTGCACCATGAAATACACTAAGTCACAGTCTTTATAGCTCAATATACTGTCAATCCAACATGTGCTAATGTAAGTACTTGCAAACTAACATAGCATCATGAAACTTACTAATAACAACAACCAATTTTAAACACAGCTTAAACACAAAATTAAGATCTTTATAAATGCCTCAAATGCTCAAACTATAATCACTAAGTTATTCACAATAAGAGAGTTTGGTTTTTGTCCCAGGTGAGTTAGATTAGAAGCTTTGGGTCAAGTTAAGTCAGAATCCTAGCTTCTAATCCAGATCAGACAAAAAGGTTCTAATATATTTTCCCAGCCAGACTAACAAAGGATGCATAACAACAGATATAGTCCAGCAAAACCACATGCAGTGCTGGAGTCAAATATGCACAAACCTTGCCCATCTGTCAACTCTTTCAGCACTAGCTACTGTATTCCAGCAACATCTGAAGCAGGCAGATTAAAAATATCCACATAAATCTGGAAGTAACTACAGTATCTAAATCTCTCACTATTTTGATTATTTTCCTCAGTATTTGAAAATCAGGATTTCAAACCCAAGATCAAGGTCATCATTTGCCAGGACAGCAATCCTTGGACTCCGAGTCTTGGGACAACAGTCAGCACAAAGCACTGAAATCACACCACCAGTAGTAAAGATGCTCCAAGCCAGAGGTAAGAAAGGCAAACTAACAGCACTATCCTCTCCCAGACCAACTGTCCTAAAAATGAGGTGCTAATCACTGAAAACCAACTTTGTTAGGTAGGATATTTGGCATCAGACGCAACTGCTCTACTTGGAATCACTGCAACCTAAGAATCTCAGGAGTACAGCAACAACTATGTAGGGATACACTCAAGTGGGGCGGGGGCAGGGGGGGGCGGGGGGGATGGAGGACCAAAACAACGTGAACAATACTACTGACTTGAGAATGCAAAATCAATTTTAAGTACTGGCTGGGTAGAACTAAAACTGCACCCAAGACCAAAAGGGCATTTTGAGTAAACATTAACCATCACACTTTTTCAAAACAATTCAGCTCAGGAAACAGAAATCTGATCACTTTTTAAAGTCCATTTCACATTTACCACATGTTATACTGAGGCAGTCCCCTACAATTGAGAATGACTTGCTTCCATTTCAGGTCAATTGGATCTATTGGCCATTTTGGAACCAATGCATGATGGTCAGACTTTATCACAAGTGGGCAGGAATTTGGGTAGATGTGTTCTTGGGTGGTTTGTCTGCACTCTTCAAAACATCTGATGTGTCTGTGTTCTCAAAGTTGCTCAATATATTTAGTGCCTTTCCAAATTTATCTTCTCTATTTTAGTCAGGAGCTTTGGGCACCAACGAATCAGCCGGGAAGGTTGACCTCTACAGATGGTTAAGGAAATCCTAGCCGAACGTTTCCACTCTCCCTAGGAGTTTCCTACCACAACTGAGTTCCAAGTGAAGCTTCAACGCACTGAATGTAACAGCAAACACAAGGAGTATATGATGTTGCCCTCAAGTACTTGTCACAGACATACAACTTGAAAGTTAGGCAGATACTTTGCACGAGCACGAACCTAATTAATCATACTTGAAAATAGAACGATGTACTGGACTAGAGAGTTCATTGCTATGTGCCTCTTTCAAAAATCAGCAATCTCAGCACTGCAAGGGACTCTTCAGCAACCATGTCTGCACAAGCCAACAAAGAGCCATCCATCTTGATCCCACTTTCCCACTCCTAGCTTGCAGCCTTGTAGATTATGGCATTCAAGTATACATCCTCATACTTTGAAAATGTTACGTTTACCAGTCTTTTTTGCCAGTTCCTAACCCCAACTAAACAGTCTGGTTGACATCATTTCCCCTAGAATCCCCTGAAATCAATGCTCATTACTGCTGCAACCATACCTATCTGGAATAAGATTTAGTTTTAAAAAACCCAAATTACATTTAAATTGTGCCAACATTTCCTCTGGTGATCTTTATTAATAAAAATTAATCTTGCCATCACAATTATTTCACCTCATGTCCCAAAGCACAAAATTGAGTCTTTAAGTGCTCAAAGGACACATCTATAATTATGAACGCAGAATACAATAAATAGAAGCCAAAATAAGCTTTACTGGCTCTTGAGCCTGTTCCACTAATAATATCATTGTTGCTCTAATCATGACCTTAACATTTTTTCTCAACTCTCCTCCTCCCACCACCTCTGCAGACCAAGAATCTAATTCAGCCTTGAATATTTTTGATGAGACAGCCCCGCTCTATGGAGTACAGGACTCCAAAGACTGACAATCCTCAAATAAAAAGTGCATTAAATTACGTTTTCATTTGTTTGTTAGTCTGCTAGGAAATCCTCCCTCTCAAAACCTAATGGACTGATTTCAATGAATGTCGTATACAGATATGACATGAACCAAGGAAGAACAGATTAGATTTTGGTGAAGATACAAATTTAGACCCTAGTGTTTTTTTTGTATATAAAGGATCCATTAACATTTGGAAATAGGACAAAGCAATTTGACTGTTTTAACGCATTGTGGATTGCTTATAATTGTTGTGATGTAATTTGCACCCATCAAAACCTGCCCAGAACTTTCAGAACAGATTGCTTGAAGATGACACTTCAGGCCAAACCAGAGTAAGATGGAAAAAGCCCTGAAAGTTTTTCCAGATTTGTAGTTGAAACTAGCAGGAAAAATCCTCAAGGAACAGTTACATAAATTACAATAATGTGATAACACGAAGTGGTGAAGCTTTGTAGTGTACTAATTGATCTATTTTTTAAGTGTATAGGAGATCATGAGGACTGGAGATGCTGGAGAGTCAGAGTCAATAAAGTGCGGCACTGGGAAAAGCACAGCAGGTCAGGCAGCATCCGAGCAGCAAGATGGCGATGCCCAAAAAGACTCTCCTGACCCTCTGATGCAGCCTGACCTGCTGTGCTTTTTCCAGTGCCACACTTGAACGACTATTTTTGAGTGCCCAAGTTCCAGCATTCCCATCAAGCCAAAATATTGTCTCAGCTTTTACACATGAAATTCCATTCAGAATTTTACATGTTTAGATGGTCATCATTCATTTCCTAAATTCTAATGAGCATAAACTCAATTATTCCTCATAAAATAGCCCCTTCATCCCAGGAATTAGCCTATGAACGTTCTCGGAACTGCTTTCAATGCCAAGTGCATCTATTGCCAAATATAGGTACCAAAACTGTATAGATTATTCCTGGTGTGGCCTCACCAATGGCTACACACAGTTGTCATAAACATTCCTTACTTTCATAATCCATTTCCCTTGCAATTAAGACCAACTTTGCCTTTTAAATTATTTGCTGTACCTCTATACAAACCTTTGTGAATTATGTACAAGGTAGCCCAGTACCCTCTCCACGATATATTGCAATTTGATAAGTAACATTTGCTTTTCAATTCTTTCTGTCAAAAGTGAACAATTTCACATTTTCTCACAGTATACTCGCCAAACCTATCCACATCCTTCTGCAAACTGTTTCCTCCTTACAATTTGCTTTATTACCTTTAATTCATCAGCAAATGTGGCACATATTACACTCCAGATAACTAGTTGTAAAGTAAGAAAATCAAAGCCAGCCTTTATCTTGAATAAATCTATTTCAAGTAAAACACCTATCTCCCAACTCCAGTCAACTCATATCAGTAACTGTCCCTTTATATTTGCTCACAAAACCCTCCAAGCAATACCCTTCACCCCCTATGCACTTAGTCCAAATGATACAATTAAATATTTTACTCAACCCCTTCATCCAAGTCATTAATATAATCTATAAATAATTGACGCACCAGCACTGATTACTGTGACATTTCACTTAAGTTTGCCAACACAGGCATTTATCCTGTTTCTTGCTGGTTAACAGAGCGAAGTCAATATTACCCAAACATTGCATGTTCTTAGATAGCAACCTTTAATGCTGCACTTTATCAAATGTCTGTTGAAAACCCAAATATGCTGCACCCACTTGTTTACCCTTAATTGACTCTGCTTGTTACATACTCAAAGCACTCTAATAAACTTGCTAAAAGCCATTTTCCCACACAAACTATGATTGGGAAAATCATAATGCAATCAATGTCCTGCTGCTATTTCTTTAATAACGGATTCTAACATTCTCCTCAACGACAGACGTCAGACTAAGTGCCATATCTTTCCAATGTGGTATCCAGCCTTTCTTGGATCAACTTGCTTTATCTGTGGTTTAGCAATCTGCTGGAAAATTCCAAAATCCAGGGAAATGTGGATGATTACAACCAATATATGCATTATCTCCGCAGTCACTTCCTTGAAAACTCTAGGATGCAGGCCATAGGTAAAGTGGACTTGACAGTTTTCAGTCTAATGTCTTCATAGTGCTTTTCATCTCAGTTTTTTTTCCCCTGAAGTTTGTTCCTCTCTTTTGCTATTATGCCCTTCAAATGAAATTAACACAAACGCTCTATCTACAATTCTATCATATTGAAATTCTAGTGATGTATTGCTTCCTTCTCTCCAATAACTTCAAAGCTTCAATGACTAGACATTTATGCATTTGAACCTTTGCAAATTTGTAAGATTGCTGCCCAAAAATACATTTATCTTTCTTCAAATAAGTTTATAAACTAACTAAAAACACAAATTTAATGAAATAACTGTAAACAACAGTATTAACAATGATTTAATCAACATTCAAAATTAAATTATTTCAAGACAGGTAGTTCTGCTATTACTTGGTAGTTGCATTCCTGTGCAAACCTGCGCTGCACAAAAATCTCACTATTCAAATCATTTTGAAGTGTAGGCGATGCAATCATGCTTTAGCCAACAAACTTTAAAAGTCTGTGCTTTAGAAACAACGTGCCTTATTCGTCAATTGCATTACAACAAATTCATGTTGACGAAACATGCATTATAGCAGGACGACCTATACTTTCAAAACAACATCCAACATTCATTTTCCATTTGAGTTAGCCGCCCATGATACTGCAAAACAGTTCTGTTCTATGCTGCAAGGCCCCATCTTCATGACAGCGCATGTTGTTGGGACAGGAATGAAAACCCTCTAATTCACCTAACATTTCACATGCACACTGTATTCCATTGGTAGCAATTCTATTCTATCATCCAACTTTTCTCCAACAAGTGTACATTATCTAGACAGTAGACCAGTTGCAACATCAAAAAGCACAAGTTTCTGACATGTGCAGCTGCTACAAAATTACAGGCATAACCAAGAGACACAGAGCCAAAATTCAGAAAGTTAAGAGCAAGAAGACAAGACGTACAGGTAGCAAGTGAGACAGAATTACAGTTATACAGAGAAAGATGCAAACAGTATGAAAAAAACAGTAATATACTCAAACAGGCAGACAGACTGAAAGGAGTACAAACAGACAGCAAAAAAGGCAACCATGTACTGTCAGAATGTGTTACTTCACACAATACTCACCAAGCTGTGGGCATCTGTAGGCTAATACTCAAATAAAATTCAACTTAGTTAAGCACATCAGCCACGTGTTGCTGATTTGGGAAGATTCAGGGATCTAAGCTTTCACAAGTTCCGATTTGACTCATCGGTTCTTGCTAAGTGTAAAATCTGCTATGAACCAGTATCAAAGTATAAAAGTCCATAATAAAAAAAATTCCCTGAAATATTTAGTGAAGAAAATCTAGTACAACATTATTAATACAGCTGAAATGGGCTAATTATAAATAAGCAATCTTAATCCACGTTCAATCCACCTGCTGTAAGTAAATTTTAAATAACTGAAATGTCCTTAAACCAGTACAAAATCACTCACCAAGTACAGTGCTGTAAATGTTTCAATAAATTAGAACAAAGTTTTTTTTTTAAAAAAGCATCTGTTGTCTGTGCCAGAAAGGCTCAATTTTAAAAGTCTTCGAAATGCCAGCAAACAGATGCTATTAGCGGAAACTTCTTATGGTAATTAACTTAATCCGAGGGCATGGCCAATTTTGTAGGCAAGGTTAACTTTCAACACAATGTCTGCAAAGAAAACAAACTCAATTTGTGGCTGAAATTCAATCTTTTGAGCTGGTTTGACCAATTTTTGTCGAATTATATTGGAACCAATATTGTAATCTAGTTAAGACTTCACACCATCAGCTCTGACATATGGACTTTATTCACTGGAATCAGAAATTAGTAAACAACTATTGTAGCTAATATGTAGGCAGGAACATGTGAACAACTGAGAAATGATATTTCCTTTTCATCAAATTTATACAGAACGTAAGCAAAAAACTAAGATCCCTCAAGACTTTGTAAATCTTGTAAGTTTACATAATCTGTTTAAAGTGCACTCCAAGAAAACTATACATTGTAAATGAAATGGAGCATTATCTGACAATACAAAATATTTGAAAATAACCTTTACAGAAAACTCAAAGCATTTTCATCAAAGCAAATATAAATAATATTTTGAAGTAAATAAAGAAATCTGGGAGACAGCTTCAAGTAATCACTGAAGACACACAGAAGGGGTTTGTATGTACTGATCAACTGAACTTGGGAAATAGATTACAAACACAACCAGCATTTTCTCAAGCGACAGGGTTTAGAGGGATTATGGGCTATGTGCTGGCAAATGGGACTAGACTAATTTAGGATATCTGGTTGGCATGGACAAGGTGGATCAAAGTCTCTGTTTCTGTGCTAAACATTTCTATGACTCTATGACAGCTGACAGTACAAGTCCTTGATGCATAAGACGATGCAAAATGGTGCGTCACACAATGCTAACAAAAAAACAGCAGAGTTTACCTGCCAACATTTCAGTATTTGTACATTGTGTCCAGATTTCATTGGCTTTCCATTTTTGAAAAACTGATTAAGGCTGAAAATGCATCAAGTTACCGTCATAAACCAACACTTTCATATTATGCCACATTCACATCAAGTTCACACCTTGCAACATTTTTGCTTAACAAAATTCTCAAGTGCTACTTTCATTCTCAATGCCCTGGGCAGCATTCCTCTATCAACCGTAAATTTATTAAGACTTAATTACAAATGAATTACTTCACTAAACTACTTTTCTCAAAACATTTCTACAAACAAAACCAAAGCAAAAGGTCAGTGAGTTAATACAATAATATTATACGAAACCGGAATCTGGTATTAACAACGCAAATGTAAAGAATTAAATTTTCTTCAACGTTAAAAACATTTCAGAAATCCTTTGCAAATAATGTCTACAAGTTTGGGAACTTTCAAGGTTAACCAAGAGTGAGAAATAAACATTTTGCTTATGCAAACAATTAAAATTGTGGTGTGTAACACCAACATAACTGCAGTTTACAGTGTACCAAGATACTTGTTAAAACCAAGTTCAATAAACTCATTAACTAGCTACAAACTATTGTTTTTTTTTGTTTGGAAAGTCAAGTGAAACTCTTCTAAAACCAGCATGTTTTAAGGATGCAGTCAAGTACCTGCATACAAAATCAGCAGAATTTAAGATATTAATGATGCTCTTCACAAAAATGATTAGATTACCTACATGAGATTATTTCTGCATTCAAGACAAATTTTATAAATAGTCCAGCTAAGATGAGGGAAAACTGCCTTGACAGTTGAGTAAAAGTGCCAATTGAAAGCTAAGACTTTAGAACAGTGTGTTAAGAAAGCACTTGTCCAGTCTAAATGCTGCATTACTGAATTTTGAATTGTATATCACGGATTAAAATTAGAGGAATCAAAAAAAAAGGAAAAAATAGGACAAGGTACTAAATAAGACTTTGTGCTAATGATCTGCTACAACACTACAAAACCATTTTTTGAAATTAAGAAACATTATTACCGAAGCTATGCATTCAATCTTTGTCATTTAGGAGAAAAATCAGAGTCCCTTTCAGCTGCAGAATGAAGCATCTAAATCTCTCAAACCACAATAGATAAAAGTAGATACAAAAAGTGTGCTGTCAAAACACTTGCTTAGATCTGAAATAAATGCCAAGGTCAACCACTTTTACAACAAATGAAAATGTGTGTTTCTTTCTTTATATACAAGAACACAACACCTTCACCAAGAAAGAGATACAAGAATTGCTTATTTTTTAAACTCTACGACGTTACAGATTGAGACGGAGCCAAATAATCACAATATTTGCTGAACTTTGGAGAGGAAAAAAAAAACATTGATACTCATTGATATGGGCTATGTATTTTTTTGGTAGCTGGTGGCAAGAAAATCTCTCCCAATAATTGGACTATAATATTACAACATCGCTGCAATTCATGACATTCCCTCTTGAAATGGATTCAACATACATTTTAACCAACAGAGAACTGACAGCTCTGCAGAGTGTTCTGGAAATAAGCAATAATCATGTGTTCCATGACAGAAATTGCCCTTCCCACAGAATATTTCTGATGGCACCAAAGCTATCTTTGTCATCAGTAGCTCGAGTGAAACTCAAGAGCAGAAATGGATACAGGTTTTAGTCTGTGCAGTTTAGTTCAATTTTACAGCTTGTTACACCCACCTATGAAGACAGCAAGTGGAAGATAGCATTTGGAGTGTTAAAATGGGGGTCAGTGAAAGTGCAGCACTGAGAAAAAACATAGGGTGGGTGGCTCAAAGTGGAAGTGGCTAACAGTAAACAAGGAATAAAGAAAATGATAGAAGATGAAAGGGATTGAATGGGGAACGAGAGTGCAAGCATGTAACAGCAAAATAAGTCAGAAAGTGAGAATATGTTGACTTGGTGCATGCAATATTATTGCAGATGATTTACTACCTAAATTCAAACGATATACAAAATGGATTTTGCTTTCAATACAAGAGGGTAATTAAGTCCCCTGAAGCTAATGTCAATATATACAATTATCCTCAATATCAAGATTCATATAAATTCATTAAGTTGTTGACTGACTTTTGATAAAATGAAAAAGCAAAAAAGCTTCACAAACTAAATTAATCTTGAAATTAAAAGATTCATTACTGCATTTCTCAGGTTTACTTTACAAGCTCACAAAAAAAAAAATTACTGCTATCTCCAATTGTTCTAAGTAACCCTGAAGTGGCTTTTGGAACAAATGGCAATAAAATAATAAGAATTCACAGACATACAACACACATACAGTTCTGCATGCTTAAAGCTCCACCAACAGTACAAACAGCTATTATAACAGGGACAAAGTGAGGACTGCAGATGCTGGAAATTAGAGTCGAGAGTATAGTGCTGGAAAAGCACAGCAGGTCAGGCAGCATCTGAAGAACAGGAGAACTGATGTTTCAGGCATAAGCCCTTCATCAGGAATGAGGCATGTGGGTCGAGGCTGAGAGATAAATGGGAGGGAGTGGGGTTTGGGGAAGGTTGCTGAGAAAGTGATAGGTGAATGAAGGTGTGGGAGAAGATGATAGGTCAGAGGGGGCAGTGATGGACAGTTCCAGAGTTGGTGCTGAATTGGAGGCTTGGCACTGGGATAATGTGGGGAAGGGGAAATGAGGAAGCTGTTGAAATCCACATTTATCCCATGTGGTTGCAGGGTCCCAAGGCGGAATATGAGGCATTCCTCCTCCAGGCGTTGGGTGGTAACATTTTGGCAGTGGACACACCTGCATGCCCAAGTGGGAGGGGAAGTTGAAGTGTTCAGCCTGGGGCAGTGGAGTCGGTGGTGGCCCAAAGATGTTCTGAAAACAATCCGCAAGAAGGCATCCTGTCTCCCCAATGTAGAGGAGACCACATCGGGTGCAACAGATACAGTAAATAACATTGGTAGAGGTACAGGTAAGTTTCTGATGGATGTGGAAGAATCCCTTGGGGCCTTGGACAGAAGTGAGGAGAGTGGTGTGGGCACAGGTTTTGCACTTTCAGCAGTGGCAGGGAAAGGTGCCAGGATTGGGGTGTGGACCTGACGAGCGAGTTGCAGAGAGAATGGTCTTTTCGGAATACTGATAGGGGTGGGGAGGGACATATATCTCTGGTGGTGGGGTCTGTTTGGAAGCAGTGGAGGATGATGCATTGTATGCGGAGGTTGGTGTGGTGCAATGTGAGGACCAGAGGGGTTCTGTCCTTGTTGCATTGGGAGGGGTGGGGTTCAAGGGCGGTGGTGCGTAAAGTGGAGGAGATGCACTGGAGGGCATTATCAACGACGTGGAAAGGGAAGTTGCAATCATGAAAGGAGGAGCCCACCTGGGACTTTGAGGTGGAACTGGTCATCCTGGGAACAGATGTAGTGAAGGCAGAGGAACTGGGAATAAGAAATGATGTTTTTACAGGAGGTAGGGTGGGAGAAGGTGTAGTCTAGGTAGCTATGGGAGTCGGTGGGCTTGTAGTATGTGTCTGTGGATGGTCGGTCGCCAGAGACTGCGATGGAGAGGTCAAGGAAGGAGAGAGAGGTTTCCGAGATGGTCCAGGCAAATGTGAGGTCGGGGTGGAAGGTATTGGTAAAGTTGTTGAACTGTTCAACCTCCTCGGGGAAGCACAAGGCAGCGCCGATACAATCATCGATGTAGCGGAGGATCAAGTGGGGGGTGGTGCTGGTGTAACTGCAGGAGATGGACTGTTATCCGACAAACAGGCAGGCAAAGCTGGGTCCCATGCGGGTGCCCATGACTACCCCTTTGGTTTGTAGGAAATGGGAGGATTGGAAGGAGAAGTTGTTGAGGGTAAGGATCAGTTCAGCCAGGCGGATTAGGGTGGAAGGGTACTGTTTGGGACGGCATGAGAGGAAGAAACGGAGGGCTTGGAGACCTTCGTCGTAGTAGACGGATGCGCACAGGGACTGGATGTCCATGGAAGACGAGGCTCTGGGGGCTGGGAAAACAAAAATCTTGGAGGAGGTGAAGGGCATGGGTGATGTCACAAACATAGGTGGGGAGTTCCTGGTCTAAGAGGGACAGGATGGTGTCCAGGTTGGAAGAGATGAGTTCGGTGGGACAGGCACAGGCTAAGACAATAAGTTGACCAGGGCAGTAAGGTTTGTGAATCTTAGAAATAAGGTATAATCGGGCAGTGCGGGGTTCATGGATAATGAAGTTGGAGGCTGTGGATGGGAGATCCCCAGAGGTGATGAGGTTGTGGATGGTCTGGGAGATGATGGTTTGTTATAACATTATAGCTATCATAACATCTCACTATGGCTGCGCATTTAAGTTCAGCTCCTTCAAGCAACCCCTTCAAGATTCGAGGTTTGAGCTTATAAGCTCTTACATAATATTTCATTGCAGCAAACCATGTTCCCATAATTGCAATTTTATTGTGCAAATCTTAACGAGACCAAAAATCTGATAAGTATTACAGGGTAGAGTTGATGGCTTGTTTCTAATTAACATTCAGGAAATATTAAACGTATTTTCACTGCTGTTGGAAAGTAATAAATGAGGAGAAGAAGAAATTCTGCAAAGGGTTCCCACACATTACTTTTTCAAAAAAAATATTCAAACCATAAACAACTAAAGAGCTTCTCAAAAATATTCACTCCAACATCTTTAAGCAAACAACAATCTATACAACCAGATTTCAATAGTTAACCCAATTTATCAAGTCGCACAATTTGTTTAATTGAAATACATTACAATGCTGTGCATTCATTTGCAACTCATAACATTCCATTAAATAGTTAAGTCAGACTGAGTTATATAATATATATCACACACACTACATCAATAAAAACACTACAGGGCTGAAGATAGTGGAATATATATATATAAAATGCAACTATAATACAAATTTTAATACCTCAAACTAAATTGCAGTTACTTCCAATACTTTAATTATCACTTTTTTAAAAAAAGAATTTAATTTGAAGCCTTGTAAAAGTCTTTTCTCTTCACTCTGTAATCAGTATAAATATCAAATAACCGTGCATAGTATGGAGCAAGTAAAGAAATGACACATGATAGAGTTTAAAAAGCAGACCCTTAATATTTTTTAAATATGCAGACCAAGCCAAACTAGTTTACAGTAGGAAAAGAACAAAGACATATTTCTTCAACCACAAAATGCTTACGTCAGTGTCACTCTAATGACAAAGATGGTATTTACCAGAACAGTTTTAATTGTGGTTTTACTATTTATGCTTAAATCCTATTATAAATTTCTACAACTGTTATCATTCATGAGAGCATGATCTTTATTTCTCAGATGTTTTCATACTTCCATTGGGGTTTTATGGCAGTAATTTTAAAACTGATACCAAGTTGCTAAAAATCATAACAAATAAAAGCCAACGTATCAATTTTCAGATTTTTTTTCAGAAATTCCTTCACAACTCAGCAGACATATAAACTAGTTTACCTCTAATAGATTTTTGTATGGATATGAAAACAAAACTAACTGTAGATGATGCTACAAGCGGAAACTACACAATATTCAAAAAAGGATATAATGCAATCATTTTTATTTTGTAAACATTCAATCTTAACTCCAATATAGAGAAAAAAGTACCAAGTCCACAAAGATTCAAGACAAAACTCAAAGGTCAAAATGAAACTAAAAATAGCCACCCGAGCCATTTCCAACCAGATTACATAGATAACGTGTGAAGTCTTAATTCACAACAAGTACTTAAGTGTTGACAAAGAACTAAGTATTTTATAACACAGTTCCCGTGATAGAATAGTTTTACTGACTAATTATATAGTACTCAAGGATATTCAACTAGATTACATTGTTACTTCTAATATTGTTCACCGCAGTGTACAACAAATTTAAGTACACACAGCTATGAGATGCCACTGCACAACAAAAATTCACAGCTGCTGTCTACCGCATCATCTTGGCAGGTTTTGTGTTTGATCTCTGGGTAAGGGGGCTCCCCAAGAGCTAAAATGTGTTTTCAGGTTGCAAAATTCACTATCCAAAAAATCTTCACAAAAGCAGACCATATTCATATTTTGCTTGCTACTTGTTTAAATATGCAAATAAGCATATTCACCCTTTCACAGAAATTAAGCAAAGCATTAGCTATTTCTGGCTTGCAAACATAATTTCCTATAGCAACAGCAAATTATGTAAGCGAAACAAGTAAACTGTAACATTTTAAAACAAAAGGAGAATGTGAACTAATAGTTAAGAATCCTAAGAATTTTCTTAGTAAATAGTATACAAGTATCCTGCTGACAGAGTCAAATTACCATGCAGTTGGCCTCTCTGGATCTTTCCAGAGACTAAAAAGCTGTAAACGACCAGTCACTGACACTGCTGAATCAATGCATCCTTTCCTGAACTGCAAGTACCCAAAATATTCCAAACACTGGATGTCAACACGCATTTATTCAAGTGCTCAATGTTTCTGCAATTTTTAACAAATAATACAAAATATTTTCATGAGACATGTGTATATTATAATATATTCCTTCACAAGATCTGTCAAAACACAACCAAAGTCAATTTTGGATTTCATAGTGACCAGAGGAGGTATATCATTCAAAGTCCTTACTAGTTCTAGTTCAGATAAATTATGGTGAAAATCCTAGTAGGAATTTTTCATTTACATTAATAAAAACATTTCATACATTTGCAAAGAAACCTATCAGGAATTAACAGTGATGAAAGCCTTTTTAAAAAAGCCTGGAAATTATAACTAAAGTATTTAAGATGGCTTTGCAAGGAGGTAAAAATTCTCTTAAAGATTTGATCCACTGCACATCCCTCTTCAATTGTTTAGACCATGTACGCCAAAGCAACAGTAATCAATCTTGGAAACTCCAGGAGTATTGCCATTTTATAGGATAAGATAGATGGAACTCACCTCGTAATTCATGATGAATTATATCAACTAAATTCGGTTCCTCTCCCCACCAGTAAATCCACAACTCCTTGGCTTCGGGCCTCACATCTCGTCTCCATACACATAGCAGATTGGCTTGTAGACATCGAATAAAAGTCTGCAGAATAGGATCATCCTGAGCTGGTGCTGAGATGATGGGACCACAGCCCCCTAGACCCTGGAAACTGTACCTACGCCATTTGATGCCAGTTAGTTCAGCCTGTTGGTTGAGAAATATATCAAAAACAGTCCGAAAGAAAAATTTTAGAAGGACCACCAATTAAATCTAAATCTATTAATTGTGTTGAGAATGATGTTTTGAACTTAGATATAAACCATCACATCAATTGCAAAACATGACTACAAAAACAGAACTTGTTGGAAAATCTCAGCAGGTTTGGTAGCATCTGTGAACAGAAATCAGTGTTAACATTTCAGAACCCAAAACATTAGCTCAGATTTCTCTTTGAGATGTTACCAGACCTGCTGAATTTTTCCAGCAATTTCTGTTTTTGTTTTCCAGTCTCTGAAGTTTTTTGTAAACTTCAGTTACAATTGTAAACAATTACGACATATAAATTAAGGGAAACTGATTATCAATTTTTGACTGATCAAAATGTATTATTTAAACAGTATAGCAATACTTCCACTGGAAAAATGTAAAATACTTTCACATTGCCAAATCAATTTTAAAGGGCTTCTACTGAGTACTTTTATATGAATGAAACAAACTATTTTTAAAATATGTAATTCACAAAATATAAACAAACGAGAACACAATGCCTTTCTACAAAATTTACATTTCCTTATTGCATGTTGTATGCAATGCATAATGAACATTTAAATATTTTGATTATGAGGACAAGCTCAAAATAAACTGTGAATTAAAAGATGCAATCAAAAGAGATTCGCGTAGAGAAAATTTCAACTACGATGTAATTGCAGAAAAAGTACATAACATTCAAACTTCAGACAAGGGGCATGATTTATTACTACACATGGGAGCATTAAAAAGACGGGCACCGGAAAATCTGATGGTAGTGGTGGTAGTAAGACAAAATGCCAAATAAATGCCCTGTAAACGGCAAACAGTATCAGATGTGAGGTAGAGATTACGTTGAACTCCACCTCGCCGCCACCACCAAACCTCCCACCGCCCCCCCCCCGCCATACACACCCCGAGAGAAAAAAAGACACGCTTTAATTCGGATTGCAATATGCAGACATTTTTCCAGTTCAAGATGGTGGATTAAAAGCTTCCAGCTCTGTTAAGAGACAATAACAATATGCAATACGTAGTGTCGGCTTTTGGGAGGGGGTGGGGGAAGAAGAGGAGGGGCATAATCAAAAATAGTTTGGGGGGGGGGGCGTTAGGGAATAAACTCCAGACAGGAAAATAAGGCCATGTAAACGGTTATGCTAAACCATTAGCAGAAAATGGCTGCTCCCACACAGCCTAAGGCCCCTCTCTCTTTCTCCCCAGTCTCTCTCTCTCACTCACCAGAGAGAATAAATTCGAATGGCAGTCCTCCAAGCTAGCACCGTTGGCCACCCAGTTTGCTGCAGTCATGCTCCGTGCATGACTTTCTCTCCGGAGGTCGAATTAAAGATTCCGTCTTGCTTTTCCCTTGCAAAGAAAAATAATATCTCGATGGAACCGGGAGGGATGAAACAATCACCTCCCCTCACCAAAAAAAATACCCTCCTCTCCGCCCACAGGAGGTGGAGGGGTGGGGGGGGAGATGTGGGAAAAATAACGAATAAATATGTTTTAAAAATGATAACTAAAAATCTCTCCAGAGCGATGGAAGGAGTGACGTCCGCCGCTTTATTTCAGGAGGCTCCCCCAAGCTTTTGATGATGATGACTTAGAGATAGATAATTTCGGCGTGTGTTGTTGTCCTTCCCCGTCGTCGTCGTCCGCCTCCCAAGTTAGAAGAGGAGAAAAAAAATCACTCGCTGCTACTGCTGTTGCCGCCGCCAGTGATCCGCTGAAGGCTGCTGCTGCTGCTCCTCTCTCTCTCTCTCTCTCCCACTCACTCACTCACACATACATACATACATAACACACACACACGGAGAGAGACAGAGACAGGCAATCAGCGTAATGGCGACAGCGCTGAGGCGGGCGCCTTTCCCCCGCCAAGGATTGGCTGCGCCCGCGTCACATGGGCGACGCGCTTTCACTCCTCCCCCCTCCCCAAACACACACGCACACAGACCGCTAGGCCCCTCCCCCGTCCTCGCTCACCGCTCGCTCCTCCCCCCGGCGAGGGCAGAGGGGGCGTGGCCTCGCGTCGGGCACGAGCTGCCGGACACGAGTCTCGTTCCCCCGCCACCACCCGCACTTCTCACGCACATACACACACACAAACTCCTTCGCCTCGCTTTCCGCGCCTGCGCAAGGGATGTTGGTGTGGGGATCGGAGGGTGTCCTGGCTTGGTGGGGGCGGGGAGTGAGATGCGATGGTGTGCATGGTGACAGGGAGGAAGAGAGGGGGTGAGCTTGTTGCAATGTTGTTGCCAACCCACTGGTGGCGCCCGTGAGCGCCTTTGCCAACTGGAGAGTTGGCCGGGCCTGTGTTCGCTGATGGTAGCTGTGCACTGGCTCCAACTGTGTCAGCAGGTGAACACCCAGCACCTAGCCCCTTACTTGTACGTCAAATAAGTAACAACATTGAATCTATGCACAGCATAATAAAATAAATTCTCTTTGAAAACGGTGCCTCTGTGCAACCTCCTTCACTGTTTCATCAAAGCCCAAAATAATGTTGTTACTTTGTTTACATTGTCACAGTTCTCATGGATCGTTTAGAAGTCCCTCATGGGAGTCAATCCTTTTAACCTAATACTTAGTCTTTTCTTATTCATTCATGGAGTGAGGGCATCTATTTCATGGTTAAACAATTCAAAAAGATTGCTGAGATATTCTGGAGCTTTCAGAATTTTACATCTATATTATAATATTAAATCCATTCAATGAATTACTTAATGTGTTCCTCAATTTGTGGAAATTGAATGGCAGTAATAATATCCAGGATCACAGATAGTAGTTTGGGAAATAACAGAATGAGGAGCCTGACTTTTGTGACCTGGAATACAGCCAGATACGTCAGCAGAAGTCAATTTTGGCAGTGAGACGGGGTAGAGGAGGTATCTTCATAATTCAATGTATTAATGAGGACACTCCCTGATATTTGTAGGAAAGAATTGTCAAAGTACTTTGCATTTATTTCAATCAATCTAATCCCAATAACACAATCGAATTGACTTATACTAATAAGCTTAAACTTTCCAGACTTTCTGGTAAGTAATATCTTTTACAGAGATAACAGCTGTCTTGTTTTTAATATTTTACTTCAAACAATGCTATTTCCAAATATTTAATTCCTAAAGACAATTTAGATAATGTTTCTTTGCAATAATGGCTTATATTGGACACAAAATAGTTATGGTTATGGGAAAAGCACAGCGGGATGAAGGGTCCTGCTGAAATGTCGACTCTCCTGTTCTTCTAATGCTGCTTGACCTGCTGTGCTTCTCCCAGCTCTACATGTTATCGACTCTGATTTTCTAGCATCTGCAGTCCTCAGTACGTCCATGGTTTAAAATTGGAACTTTCACAATATAAATATTTATTTCCATTTTTAAACTGAACCACTGCACTTTCCTTTTAAAGTGTATTTCCTATATGGCAAGTGCGATAAGTGAATTGAAAACAGTTAGGCAATTCCTCTCAGAGAAGACAACATCAAAGGGCAAATAGTCTAAGGTACTTTTTTGTACCTTTGAACAGGCAGTTACACAGTGTCAGTGGCAGATGCCTGGGAGAAAACTTGACAGATTTTTCAGTAGGGAATAATGCAATGCATGGGGAGAGGCATTTAAAAATGAGCTTAAAAATAAATAGAAAATAATTCATGATTACAAAATGTAAAGAATTTTCCCATAATTGATGATCATATTCAGGTTTTATGGTGTAGATCAATGTCAAAAGTGTATAGTTTGCTGACCTATACATTTCGCTCTTAGGTTCCTGTCAATTGTTGAACCAGCACAGATGATAATGTTATAGAAACACATATCGGCATATATTCACCTGAAAGTGGATTTGCAATTACCAGGGAAAACAATGTGATTACTCAATGGTATAATTTTATTTTTTGGAGGGATTGAACATATGTTGCAGAAAGTTTTTAACTTTAAATTTCTATAGTGATCCATCTAGATTTAATCTTGGAACTAATTCCTCAAATATGGAATACTGAGAAAAAAACAACTCAATGGTCATTATGAACCACATATTAGCAACTTCATTCTTACTTTTTCATGGTACTTTTTCTGTGTCCATTAAGCTTGATATCTTTGAAACTTTGCAGCTTGTAAATATTATATCACTCAGCGACTTGTCTGTTTCTATTGAGTGCATTTAATTGGATATGTCAATGAACTGAGGTATCTTTGCACCCTGTTAAAAGAAACATATCAACCATATTTCATATAAGAATAGTTGTAGGCTGAACACCTCAGTGATCATATATATGAACCATAGAGTGGTATGCTGAATGATGATATTTCAGTTTCAAGCAGCTTCTTGATGGAAAATTAACTATCTATTTCTACATTAAGGCCATTACATACCTACAGGCATATTAATATCAGAGCTGGGAATATTTTCACCACTCAATCATATTTCATTACATTAAACATCTTAAACCGCCTCTTATAAAAACTACCCAATATTATTAATCTCACAGTTAAAATGAATATGAAAGAGCATGATTTTATAATTAGGACTGTACTGGATCTTAGTATCATATTTTGTTATGAGATGAAAAGAAATAACAAATTATTGAAATATATTTATGGAAAGTGTTATGTCAATTTTTAGATTGTGCATTTTCCTTCAGGTTCTATTTTAAACAGAATCATGATGGTGTAATGATGTTTTCTAAAGTGACACATATTGATAAGGCTAAATAAAAAACATCTGTAACAACATACTCTAGTTCTTTCAAAATGGATTTGTGATTACTCATCCAGAAATATTTTCAACTACAACTATAATAAAACAAGTAATCAGTGATGCCATAATGCTTCAATTGTTACTGATGCTGTTGCTATTTGATGATTAATCTAAAAGATGGGCCACCTGACAATAAATGCAAAATATTGAAACTACATTTTTGTCTCTTCTTGTGTTTAGTAATACTTGTTAAATGTTTTAAGATCAATTTTTAAATCAACTTCGAGTTTTCATTCAGTTGGATTCAAATTATGTTCTTCATTAGAGCTTTTGGTGAGTTTTGTTCCACACAATGAAGATTTTTATTTCAGTTATGAAACCTCTGGGGTTAATTATCCGCATGCAGTGATAGTAATTGCTGTTGATTAATTTCAATCAATAAAATATAAGCATAAGCAAATAATTGATCTATAAAGTACAAAACAGACTATTTTTGTATAACATCTATCTAACTGCAGGGTAAAACAAATCTATTTTTTAAATTACTTACTTTAGAATCATTCTTAGCACTATACTTAAAACTGCTATATTAGTGTTTCTGATTAGATTCCCCACAGTGTGGAAACAGGCCCTTCGGCCCAACAAGTTCAGAGCAGCCCCACCCAGACCCATTCCCCAACATTTTACTCCTAACTAATGCACCAATCACTATGGGCAATTTAGCATGGCCAAATTGCCTAACCTGCACATCTTTGGAATGTGGGAGGAAACCCATGCGGATATGGGGAGAATGTGCAAACTCCACACAAACAGTTACCTGAGGTGGGAATTGAACCCAGGTCCCTAGCACTGTGAAGCAGCAGTGCAAACCACTAAGCCACCGTGTCACCATTTCTATTCTAGATTCTGACTGATATCCTTGCCAAAAAGTCTTTAGATTAATTTTGAAAATGCTGGTATTATTACTGTCCAGCACTTTATCACTGTCATTAGATGAAAATAGTGGAAGTTTAATAATTTGAGAAGTTCATTATTTTTTTCAGGATGACAAAAAAATTGAATGTGATGTGTTTTTATAAATTCTTTTCTGATTGAATTCTTATGATACGCTAAATGCAGTACTATTTTATACTATTTAGAATACAAAATTCAAACAAGTTTGCAGATACTATATTCTAGAAAACAAATGTTATACATAATGAAAACTGGAAGGATCTGTGCTCTGGAATGATTTTGACATTCACTGGTTGCTTTAAAACTTTTAAACTGATAGCTATATGTTTCACTAAATGCATTCTTTGTCATTAATTGTAAATATTTATTTGAAATAAAGATGTGCTGCTTTTCCACTGATATTTTAAGTTGTATTGTCATAAGGGTTACCTGTTGTACAGTTCTTAAAATGAAACATAGCGAAGTAGAGTCATGTAACAAGTGGCCCTAATGTAAACATAACTCAAGTCAGGCTTATCAGTTTAGCAACCACTGAAAATATTTGCAGAGATTGCAAAAAACTCCACAATGTGAATCATGACTGAAGTGGTAATCACAGATTTTACTAACTTTAAACCAAAAGTACTCAACTGCTAACTTCAGAATTATGTCTTGGAGTGGAACAGCTTACTGAAATACTGTATTTATTTGTAGATATTATTAGTTTCCAAAGAGCCCTTCACAACCTCCAACTGACAGGAACTTTAAGGGGCATAGATAAGGTGAATAGACAAGGTCTTTTCCTCAGAGTAGGTGAGTCCAAAACTGCAGGACATAGGTTTAAGGTGAGAGGGGGAAGATTTAAAAGAGACCTGAGGAGCAACTTTTTTACGCAGAGAGTGGTGCCTATATGGACAGGTACATGGGTAGGAAGGGTTTAGAGGAATTTAGGCTAAATGCAGGCAGATGGGACTTTTAGGAAACCCGGTTGGCATGGACAAATTGGACCGAAGGTCTGTTTCTGTGCTATATGACTCTATGATTCTATAATTTAGGAAATTCACGAAACATGCTTTTAACTCAGTGCTGAATTGTTTTTGTGTAACATAACCTCATTACCTCCTGAGCACAACAGTAATATTATACTGCACTATGCTTAAAATATAATATAGTTTATTTTTTCTGATTATACAGATAATACATAACTTTATAAATTGTTCTAAGTTTGATTCACAATAGCTCACAAGAAATGCTGTCAGCTATTTGTCGAAGTTACTAACAGTGAAGAATATTTGACAGAGTGACACTTAACTGTGTTATTTTAAGTCAAAGAATTCTGCTTACTCCTGACAGCTTGAAAGCAATTGTCATCGAGTTGTAAATGTTAAATATTAAATATCGACTTTCATCTAAGTTCCACAAGCTTTATAAGTGAAAATTTCTTCCACAGTTTTCTTTTTGACATGTTTAGGATAATTCCATTTCATTCAAGCTTACGTACTTAAGAAGAATGTAACAAAATGAAAAAAGACCTTCAATCTAAGGAGGAATTTTGACACCAAAAACAGGCAGATTTTGGCTCGGAGGGAAATGAAAACATAAAAAGTTGTAACCCAATCCTGACTCTCCCAACTTCAAACTTAGCAGAGAGGGAAGTGGCCAACCAATCCACTCACAGGATACTCAGCACCTTTAAGTTTAACCCTGGCCGGCTGAGTTTCCTCGGAGTTTCCTGAGTTTGAGAAAACTCCTCATCTAAAGGGCAATATGGACTGTTGGATCCAGGAGATAGGTACACTGCCTTGTAATATCTGAAATATCTGTTTCACACAATCATTTGACATGGCCACTCCCAAACCCTTTACATCACCTCTACAAGGCCTCCCATTTACAACCCACTCACAACTCATCTGATCTCCTCCATTATCCCCTCTTCTAACACCAGCCTCTGATACCACCTGACCTGACTCTTCTTAGAGATACCTGGTTCTGTATCCTGAGCATCTCCTGCTCCAGGCTCCTGATCTTAACCTCACACTACAAAAGTGCCAATCAAATCCTGCCATTAAATTTACCTCAAACTCCACACGTCAAACCAGGTCTTCCTTTACTCTTTCCCCAACCTCAAGTAGCTATCCAGTTCCTGGTGTTCACATAGTATGTTATCCTTACATAATTGCAAGGCACTTTTGATCAAATTGATTACTTTTGAAATGCATATTTATTAATAGGTAAACACTGCAACCATAGCAACGTCCAACAAACAAAACAAAGGAATTAATAAATGTGAAGAAAATTTGAGGAGAATTTGAAGAAAATCCTTCTGTTTCTTATAATAACACTTGAATATGTATAGATATATATTATACATACTTAGGTGTTATTATAAGAAACAGAAGGATTTTCTTCAAATTTTCCTTATGTTTATGACATTACCACTATGGCTTTCACCTTCCCAATATTATGTATGTGTGGTAATGTCACGGAACTAATGATCCAGAACCCCTGGCTAACATGGGTTTGAATCCCACCGTTTGCAGATGGTGAAATTTGAATTCAATAAATAAAGCTCGCCGAACGATTACCCTGGCAATTGTAATAAACCCGGTTCACTAATGTCCTTTAAGTAACCTTGTGGCCTTCATATGACTCCAGACCTACAATAATGTGGTTAACGTTTTATTCGGTAGGGTAATAGATATTCACCTCGCCAGCAATGCCCACATCCCATAAACAAAAAAAAATGTTGTCAAGGCCTCTGATCCACGTCATGGTGGCTCAGTGGTTAGACAGCTGCCTGACAGCACCAGGGACTCGGGATCAATTCCAGCCTTGGATGTCTGCGTGGAGTTTGCACATTCCCCCTGTGTCTGTGCAGGTTTCCTCTGGTTCTGCTTTTCTCCCACAGTCCAAAGATGTGCAGGTTAGGTGGACTGGCAATGCTAATTTGCCCAGAGGGTGCAGGGTTGATGGATTTTCCATGGGAAACGCAGGGATACAGGAATAGGGTGGGGAGGTGGGTATGTGTGGGATGCTCTTTGGAGGATTGGGATGGGCTCGATGGGCATAATGGCCTGCTTTCACACTGTGGGGATTCTATTCAATTCAAATGAGAACAACTCATTGTAAATGGCTTGCATTTTTCACCATTACAATAAAGGATTTTGGATTTTAATGTGCAGATTTGTGGTCAACTGAAAAATTAGCAAAATTAACTTTTGTTTGCATTAATAATCTTTTAATATTGATGTAGCCTTAAGCAAGTCCAAGTTTGTGAGCTTGGAATTGATACTTATAAATTGAATGAGCCAAATTGAAACCTTCTCCCATTGCATGTACATAAGACAAGCCTAATTCACAGAATTAATATGTTTTCCCCACTTCTAGTCTCTTTATTGGACCTCAACATTTCACCTTAAATGATAACATTTAGTGATTAAAATTTAGTTAAGTACATGCAAAAAATTTCCCAGCTCTTCAGAATGTCAAAACAGAAAAAAAAATGCAGTTACTTCATTTTATCACAGGAATTAGGAGCAGGAGTCTACATTACCAGTGAATAAGGTCAAAGCTAATCTGATTACTCCATGTTCCCATCTATTCCTTTTACCTTTGCTACCTTCTTATCAAGAATTTATCTACCTCTGCATTAAAAAAGATTTGCAAAGCAGGTTTTTCCTCTTCCTGGTGTGGCATGAGCAATGGTAAGGAAGTTGGGGAGCAAAGAAAAGATGAAAAAATCAGAATAATAATATCAAGGAAATGTTTTGCACTTTTCCCCTAAGTCTTATATCGTGACTTCAGAATCTCACTGTCAGTAGCAAGTACCTTATTTCCATATATTTGCATCTCATTAATAGTTGAATACCTTGTTTATATGTCACTTACACTTCTCCTCTTAGTGTCATAGAGATTTACAGCATGGAAACAGACCCTTCGGTCCAACCCGTCCATGCCGACCAGATATCCCAACCCAATCTAGTCCCACCTGTCAGCACCCGGCCCATATCCCTCCAAACCCTTCCTATTCATATACCCATCCAAATGCCTCTTAAATGTTGCAATTGTACCAGCCTCCACCACTTCCTCTGGCAGCTCATTTCATACACGTACCACTCTCTGTGTGAAAAGGTTGCATCTCAGGTCTCTTTTATATCTTTCCCCTCTCACCTTAAACCTATGCCCTCTAGTTCTGGACTCCCCCATCTCAGGGAACAGACTTTGCCTATTTACCTCATCCTTGCCCCTCATAATTTTGTAAACCTCTATAAGGTCACCCCTCAGCCTCCGACACTTCAGGGAAAACAGCCCCAGCGTATTCAGCCTCTCTCTATAGCTCAACTCCTCCAACCCTGGCAACATGCTTGTAAATCTTTTCTGAACCCTTTCAAGTTTCACAACATCTTTCTGATAGGAAGGAGACCAGAATTGTGCGCAATATTCCAACAGTAGCCTAACCAACGTCCTGTACAGCCGCAACATGACCTCCCAACTCCTGTACTCAATACTCTGACCAATAAAGGAAAGC
>NC_057734.1:34703494-34753503 GCF_004010195.1 Chiloscyllium plagiosum
TTCTAAAAACTCAATCAAGTTTGTGAGACATGATTTCCCACGCACAAAGCCATGTTGACTATCCCGAATCAGTCCTTGCCTTTCCAAATACATGTACATCCTGTCGCTCAGGATTCCCTCCAACAACCTGCCCATCACTGACGTCAGGCTCACTGGTCTATAGTTCCCTGGCTTGTCCTTACCACCTTTCCTGAACAGTGCCACCACGTCTGCCAACCTCCAGTCTTCTGGCACCTCACCTGTGACTATCGATGATACAAATATCTCAGCAAGAGGCCCAGCAATCACTTCTCTAGCTTCCCACAGAGTTCTCGGGTACACCTGTTCAGGTCCTGGGGATTTATCCACCTTTAACCGTTTCAAGACATCCAGCACCTCCTCCTCTGTAATCTGGACATTTTTCAAGATGTCACTATCTATTTCCTTTCAGTCTATATCTTCCATATCCTTTTCCACAATAAATACTGATGCAAAATACTCATTTAGTATCTCCTCCATTTTCTGCAGCTGGACACAAAGGCTGCCTTGCTGATCTTTGACGGGCCCTATTCTTTCCCTAGTTATCCTTTGATGCTTAATGTATTTGTAAAAACCCTTTGTATTCTCCTTAATTCCATTTGCCAAAGCTATCTCATGTCTCCTTTTGGCCCTCCTGATTTCCCCCTTAAGTATACTCCTACTTCCTTTATACTCTTCTCACGATTCACTCGATCTATTCTGTCTATACCTTACATATGCTTCTTAAAAAAAACCCTCAATTTCTTTAGTCATCCAGTATTCCCTACACCTACAAACTTTTCTTTTCACCCTGACAGGAATATACTTTTGGATTCGCGTTATCTCATTTCTAAAGGCTTCCCATTTTCCAGCCGTCCCTTTACCTGCGAACATCTGCCCCCAATCAGCTTTCGAAAGTTCTTGCCTAATACTGTCAAAATTGACCTTTCTCCAAATTAGAACTTCAACTTTTAGATCTGGTCTATCCTTTTCCATCACTATTTTAAATCTAATAGAATTATGGTCAATGGCCCAAAAGTGCTCCCCCACTGACACCTCAATCACCTTATTTCCCGCCTTATTTCCCAAGAGTAGGTCAAGTTTTGCACCTTCTCTAGTAGGTACATCCACAGACTGAATCAGAAAATTCTCTTGTACACACTTAACAAATTCCTCTCCATCTAAACCCTTAACACTATGGCAGTCCCAGTCTATGTTTGGAAAGTTAAAATCCCCTACCATAACCACCCTATTATTCTTACAGATAGCTGAGATCTCCTTACAAGTTTGTTTCTCAATTTCCCTCTGAATATTGGGGGTCTCTAACGTCCTACTTTGTCCCTGCCTACCCTGATTTTTTGACTCGCTTCCGTTCTCAACTGTACCAGTCTCAGATTGAGCCCTTTCCTCACCATCCCTCTGGCTCCCAACCCCCACCTTACTAGTTTCAATCCTCCTGAGCAGTTCTAGCAAGTTTCCCTGCCAGTATATTAGTCCCCTTCAATTTAGGTGCAATCCTTCCATCTTGTACAGGTCACTTCTACCCCAAGAGATTCCAATGATTGAAAAATGTGAATCCTTCTCCCATACACCAGCTCCTCAGCCACACATTCATCTGCTCTATCCTCCTATTCCTTCCCTCACTAGCTTGTAGCACCAGGAGTAATCCAGATAGTACTAATCTCGAGGACCTACTTTTTAAATTCTTGCCTAACTCTCTGTAATCTCCCTTCAGAATCTCAACCTTTTCCCTTTCTAGGTCGTTGGTTCCAATGTGTACAATGACCTCTTGCTGTCCCCTCTCCCCCTTGAGAACAATTTGCACCCTCTCTGAGAAATCCTTGATCCTGGCACCATGAAAGCAACACACCATTCTGATTTTTCACTGTTGGTCACAGAAACGTCTGTCTGTACCTCAGACTAGAGAATCCCCTAACACAATTGATCTCTTGGAACCTGACGTACCCCTCATTGTACTAGAGCCAGTCTCAATACCAGAAACCTGGCTGTTTGTGCTACGTTCCCCTGACAATCCATCACCCCCTACATTTTCCAAAATAGCACAGTTATTTGAAATGGGGATAGCCACAGAAGGCTCCTACACTAGCTGCCTACCTCTCTTACCTTTCCTGGAGTTAACCCAGCCCTGTGACTGTGTCCGAGACTTTCCCCCCCTTCCTATAACTGCCATCCATCACATATTGTTGCTGTTGCAAATGCCTGGTCTTGAAGTCAGTCTTAAAAGTGAGAATCTTAGAACTACCTCTAAGAACGAATATCATGCCATTGGTTAAGCTTCCCTTACATCAAATGAAGACAAAGGGAGAATTCAAGGAACAATATTTCAAAGTAATTTTATCAATTTGGAGCAGTTTGTTTTGAATAGCTGTCATTGTCCATTTACTTCTTTGGAATATAATGACATGAATCAGAAAGTTCAGCAGGTAATAGGGAAAATTAGTTAGTTCCAAAGGAAATCGGGGAAAAAGGCAGTCTTGCTGAAACTTTAGAAGACAAAAGTTAGATCAATCCTAGAATAGTGTGAATGATTTGGATCCCCATATCTAAAGGGAGATGCACTGACATTGCAGGATGTGCAGAGAGTGCTCATGAGGTTAATACCGGGTATGGAGGGACTTTCTTATGGGGAGAGGTTGAGTAAGTTGGACGTGTAGTCACTTGAGTTTATTACAATGACCTTATTGAAACATACAAGATTCTTAGAGTACTTAACAGGACATGATGTTGAAACGTCGCTTCCCCATGTTGTTGGTTCCAATGTGGACAATGGCCTCTTGCTGGCCCCTCTCCCCCGTGAGAACATTCTGCACCCTCTCTGAGACATCCTTGATCCTGGCACCAGGGAAGCAACACACCATTCTGCTTTATTGCTGCTGGCCCCAGAAGCGTCTGTCTGTACCTCGGACTACAGAATCCCCTAACACAATTGATCTCTTGGATGCCGACATACCGCTCGTTACATTAGAGCCTTCTTCCCCAAGAAACAAAATGGTGCAAATTCCCAACATGGAAGCCAGAGCAGGTACCTGGTGACTGAAGATCATTGAATACTTGTCCCAGTCATCATCCAGCAGTTTCTTCAACACAGTGTTTCTGCATGGTCCAGGGATACCATCTTCCTTTGTCCATACAAGTCAGGATCACAAATCACCAGACTCCCTACATCATACCTCCTCTCAAACCAACTCACAAACCACTTTAGCCCCTCAAAATGTACTTCGGATCTGAGGGAAACCTGTAATTTTTATCCTTTTGCCAAGTCACTTTGCACACAGAGGCACACATTAATGCCAAGCTCCTTGGCCCAGATGCATCTTATGGTCTTTAGCTTGGTTTCTTAGAGTTAACTAACTTTGAATTTATTTGGAGGATGACAGTCTTTGTCCACTTTGCATTGTTTTCTTAGCACTAGTGCCTAATCACTGACTTGAGCACTAAATTTCATTGCTTTCTTCATACCTAGTGTCTTCAGTGCTCAGTGATAGTTTGCCAGCCTCCATGGCTTACATTGTTTTTTAGTGCAGAAGAAGAGGCAGGCAGCTTGTCATAGTGGTGAGCACTAAACAGTCAAGCGGCTGGTCTTTCTGTTGTGTAGCACCATACTACTGAAATGTCATACCCCCACCCTATGTCTGCAGTTTACATGGTAAACACACTGCAAATGTTTCAACCAGGTTTGAAAATTAAAGGGAAGCAGCTCTTGGTTGGTTGAAAAAGGATTAAGGTTAGTGAGGGATACTGCCACAGTCAGTTGGAGGTTTATCTTATTCCGGTCCAAATGGCTATGATCAGGGGATTATAATTCAGTCAGTTGTGGTGCTGTGGAGAGAGTATTCCAGAGGTTAGAGGATATGGGAAATGGTAGCGGGCCATGCTCAGTCAGACTATTCTGCCAAGTCAGTCAGAGTGATGGCCCATAGTCAGTTCTGTGAGTTTGGTCAGCTTGGTTGGGAACAGTCCAAGGAGTCCTACAGAAAGAAAGCAACTCAAGTTTGGAGATGTGCTTCTTCACACAGCATCACTGAGGGAATCTCACTGTGATGGGGTCAATTCTAAACAGAATGGTTGAACCTCACAGAGAATTGGGGGTGGGACATGTGGAATGAGATGTCCAGGAAGGCCACAGTCACCCGAGACTCCACATTGTGAGAGTGTAGGGCTATCAGGAGCATGGGTATTTCCAAAGTCATGGGCTCATGGGTCAAAGTGGGCATGTTAGTTACAACTTGAAGGGGCTCCACGAAAATCGGGGGAAACTGAAAGATCATGAGGCCACATGGACAGCAACACAAAGGGAATAAGAAGAATGTGGGGAAAATTCTTGCATGGCAAGTAATTCACTCATAGAACACAAAGTTGAAAAATCAAATTTGCAATAACCACATAAAATGGCTAAAACCACATTCAAAGCAGGCAGACTAGATCAATGGTTTTGCCTTCTGGGTTGGGAGCAGTGGGATACAGAGGAAAAGTTTTGGAATTGGAGGCTCTATTAGGAAAGATTGCAGTAATCATGCATCCACTGATTCAATAAGGCCACCCATCTAGCTTCAATTGGCACTTTACCAGCAGGACATTCATCATCCAAAAATGTGCATTAAGAATTAAGACCTCAAGCAATCATGACCATTACATACTGCACACAAATTGCTTGTCAAGTCAACTAAACAAATGTATTCAGATAAATGGACTTAAGACTGACACCTGAGCTTTCCATTGCACAAACACATTCTATAATTAGCACTGGAAGACAATGCTTTACAGATGCTAAATTCACTGTAAACTGTAGAGCCTTACCTTGTGCCTTCTGGAAATCTAAGTACAGTACATCCATCAGTTCCCTTTATTCACAGCACACGTTACTTTCACACAAAAAACTCCAATAACTTGAATATACATGCAATTCCCTTCACAAAACCAATACAGTCATAACAAAACCTAAAGAAGATAATGAAAATAACAAAGCTGTTGTGCTTTGTTCACAATTTGGACAAATAGAAATGAACTTCATGCCACAGCACTGTTAAAACAGAGAAAAGAATGCTAACTCACCCGACTAGAAGACTGAAACACATTGTATTGTATGAATCCAATATTGCTTTTTAGTTGCGTGTATTAGAGTCACAAAGAATATATACAGCATGGAAAGAACTCCTTTCACCCAGGATGGTCATCAAACATTCAACTATACCAAGCTTATCGTCCATAGACTTGCATGTTATGGCTTTTAAAGAATTAATTTGAATTCATTTTGTAGTGTACAAAATCTCATGCAAAGACTGCAAAAAACACTACATAGGACAAACAGGAAGACAGCTAACGATCCACATCCATGAACACCAACTAGCCCGGCCACTGCAACGGACAGCTGGAACTGACAACCGGAAGCGGCAGATTCAAACCACTACAAATGCTGGAGGAAAGATCACAGAAGCGCTTCACAGGAGGCTCCCAAGCGCTGAGGGTGTCACCTAGACAGGGGATGAAACGTCTGCAACACAAATTCCCAGCTCGGCGAACAGAACCACAACAACGAGCACCTGAGCTACAAATCTTTTCACAAACTTTGAGTATTTATGTTTAAGCTGCAGGAGCTGAGAACTTGGTTAGATGTTGGGGAGTTTCTCTTTTTCACAGAGGATCATTGATCTTTGCCATAATATGCAGTGAGAGCAAACACATTGCAGTTTTCAAGAGAAAGCTGAATGGCATATGAAAAGTAGGTAGTGCTCTTGTAGTCCAATGACAGTGTCCCAGCTCTGGGTCTGAAGGTCCAGGTTCAAGTCCCATCTGCCCCAGAAATGTATTTAGAGCCAGAGTCAGTCATATGTGAGAGAACCTGTCCATACAGATTGATTGAAATAGTCTTGAATACTAGGTGACATGTTTGGTATTGTGTTCCATGGTCACTGCTGCTTTCTAAGCTTTTTTTAATCAGTTCAGGAAACAGCAAATTACATAAATATATAAATTTCTTGAAAGGGGCTCTTGTGGTGCAGTGGCTGTGTTCCTTCCTGGATTCAAGTTACAACTGAGGTGTGTCTGAATAAATTGATCAATGACACCTATGATTTTCTTTAAATATTTTAGCATTTTATAGAACATCTTTTCCAATTTGCTGAAAGATTGCATGCCTGCTGAAAGGTAGAGAAGGTTGAGAGTCAACTTACTTAGTGAATTGTGACTGAATAGAAGAAATTCAACAGCTATTTGATCTTTCTCTGCCTTCCTATTTTTGCATATTTTGTATATGACATGTCCGAATACCATTATGAATGAATGCTGAGATGTGTCAGGTCAAATAAATGGTACCAATATAAATATTCATTACAGTAGGATAATGACTGAGTAGTGTCTTAACCTTATCTATTTAGAGAGTTTGTTTAACTCTTGAAGACATCTATGGTTATGTACTAATTAGAATAATTTCAACCTACTAGAAGAGTTTCAAAGCGAACATTGCAAAATATGAAATGTTACTGATTAGATTTTAATTGCCATTATTAAGTGACTTATCTTTAGTAATGTGCTCTGACTGATAGGATTCTTTTTGTCACAATTTACACTAATTCAAGTCAAATGGAAAAGGATCATCAGTTTTACTGGTTGTACTTCAGAATAAATTTACATTGCAATTTTAAAACAATGCAAAGCAGATTTATTTTGTGTTGATGCTGAAGTTGCGGACCAGGTAGTTACATGAAAATTTCATATGTAACTTTGTGGAAAATTGTCTTTCCATCAAAGTTATGAATGGAGTGCAGGGTGCACCCATGGAAATGTAGGGTCGTATTGTAAATTAATCTTAAATCTGAAACAGCAAGTCTCTCTTCATTTTGATTCAGATCCAACCTTAATTCTGTAATTGCACTACATAAATTTAGTGGTACTTTGCACTGGCACTGTTGCAAATTCACATCTGCTATAGATGTTCAGGCACCAATAACCCTCAAGATGTATTTTGTGAAAGCTGATTTGCACTGTATGGTAACTACTTACACTGTAGTCTAACCCAGTGAAGTTTACAGCAGTACCTCCTTGATCAAACCAAATATCAGCGTCTTTTGCACAAGTCGTCCTGCAATTGATCTGAAGGCAGACCAAGCAAACATTTCTTGAGAAGAGATCCCATATAAAAAACGTGCTGCTTTATTTGACTACGAAGTAAAATGGCTACACTTGGCCATGTTGTGCAGAACAAGAGCAGAGAAGGGAAGGAAGGGAAGCAAATTTACATTCCAGATCCCACATATCTTGTGGGACTTCATGCCCTATGTGCCCAACGATCTGTGGGTCAAGAAACAATCTGTTCAGTCACATGAAAACCCATGCAGAAACTTGTGATCCTGAGTCGATACCATCTACAAATCGAAACGATAACTACAAGAATTCAGAATGACAGTTATAATGGTATTCATTTAAAGTCACTGAAACTTAAAATAACATTCAACATTTCTTTTTACATTAGATGTAAAATTTCAAGCTGCAGTTTCCTCTTTCCATGCAATTCTGGCCAAAGTAAAAATTAGAAAATGTTTTCGTTTCCAGCAATATTTGAATAAGACAAGCATTGTGTTTTCTTCATTGGCTGGTTACTTTGGTAGGCCTTGTCCCTCTAATTAGATTAGTACATATGGAAAAACTTATGCATATTCATATATCTAAACTGTGGATTGGAAGGAAACAAAATACTTTTCACACGTTAACACTTTTGGATACCAAATCAGAACATAGAGTCATACAACACAGAAGGAGGCCATTTGGTTCATTATGCCTATTCTTTGAAAGAAATACCCAAATTAGTTTCACTCCTCTGCTCTTTCCTCACAGCCGTGCAAATATTTCCTCTTGTGGGACATATGGCTGTTCTGTTGAACTCCTTGTCTGAGTCTCTTAACTATGATTGCCCAGTAACCTAAGTATCTCTTATCAAGATTTTGAGAAATTCCTCCACTTGTGATAGAAATATATAACATTTTTATCTATTTTATATAGGAAAGCAATAAAGTCAATAGGAAAAATGGTTTGGTCTATTTTAAGCTCTACAATGTTTGCAAAAACAATTGCAGATACAAGAAAAAAATGTATTTTCCATGACATAGTTAATGCATAGTGAGGCATTTACACCAGTTTTTGCAAACAATCAGGTATCTGGTCTTCCCTCAACAATTTATTTTGTAGAAAGCTTTACATCAATGAGAGCAATTATTGATGCCAAAATGATATTAGATGTTGCATGTAACAAATGCCAAGCTAAAGTTTAATCAACAATATATCAACCTCAGAAAACATTCATGTTGCAATGTGAAATTTTCCATTTGCCATGATCAGCTGTCAAAGTGGACAATAGGATCAAATATAGGCTGATTTTGGACAGTTTCATGCTGTGTGAATAACACACAAATAACTGGATTACTACAACAGATTATGGACCTTTCTGTCATGGGTCTCTATACTCAATTTTCTGACATGACCTTTAACTTGAGTCATAAAGGACATTGTTCTAATGTACTTGAATTTGACTCAGAATATTGCAGAGAATGGGTGATAATGAATCATTGGGTAGTTTGCAACCCACCCATCCCACCCCCACCTTAAGCTGAGGTGCAATACAACATTTGAGCAGTCATGATCGCCCACTTTGTATTTTCCGTCAAGATAAACTGTGTCATCTATATGATCTAATCCTTTCTCCCCCCAGCTGTACCATGTACAACTTCCTATTTGATCTGCCTTTGACCCCTGAAGCTGTGATGTCACTTTTTTCTTATTGTTGTAAGCATATCCAGATTAGTCTTCTCCTATACACAAATATTGTCAACTAAGACCACCTTCTTACTAAATTCCTTGAGAAAATTTTAACTAAATCCACTTCAGGGGGGATTGATGAATAAGATTACCACATGATTTGGACCTTGTCAACTTTAATGCATATGTTGACTCCAATTTCTCCCAACAGATACTGCCAGAATTGTTGAGCTTTTCCAGCAATTTCTGTTTTGTTGTCAATGTATGAAGGCTCCATTAAAAAGAAAATTTGACAGGGTGTGACACTTAATGCATTCTGTCAGTTTTACAGTTAGTGGGTTAAGTTAAAAATTGCTCCTGTTTGTATTTTCAGGTACTAGTATTAAAACACATTAACCTATTGACCAGACTCAAAAAGACCTCCAACTGGCTGATCCTAATATCTAAGAAATATCATATCCTGTGATACATCTCATGCCCTTCCAAATAAGTTTCTCTAGCTCTTAACTGCCTTTCTTGAAGTTGGTGTGACAACTAGTGCCTCTAAAGTAGTCATTACCATGCTTTCACCCCCTTTGCAAAATATGTAGCATCTAAACTTTATGTATATCTTCTGCTATTTAGATTGTGGCAATTCCCTCTTATAGAATCTATGATCATATGACATATAATGTTAATCTTATCTGTGCTCGTTAGGAGTTTGGACACTTGAACAAGATAACCCTAGATACTTTCTTGACTCCAGTGTAAATATTTTCTGCTTCTGTTGCTGCTGCCAGTTCTAATTACTTAGGTGGCTAATGCCTGATATTCATTTACTGCACCCTTTCTGATGCCTGGACGTTTTATGAATATGATAACAAGGATTATACATTAATCTCTACATCAGGCAGGAGCAGTACCTGATTCAAATTCTGAATCATTTCATAAGACTTCTGCTCTATTCCTCTGGCTAAACAGTCCAGTTTCCCATTAGTTTTATTTACTGTTGTCATACACTGTGCTAATCGCTTCAGACATCTCTCCACCCATTTGCCATATGCATCTCCTGTATCACATCTTACACAATATCACTTCTTCAATGTTTCTACAGCTTCATATTCTTCATTAAGCTAACTAATTACAGAATATATGCTTAATGTTGCATGAAGACACAAATGCTAGTTTATGTATGATTCAATTGATTTTTATCTGTCTAGACTGAATGCAGGGAGCAGAGCCAAACTTGAAAACTCAGGTTGGTAGTTAAGAAAATAAAGATGTAACTCATAGACATATTTTGGGCCATCTCTTGTGCTAAAGTATATCTGATACTTTAAATGACTTCATTATTGCACAAATACATTTAAATATTTAAACACAACTTAACCCAAACAGGTATGCAAGATGGTTGTGTTGAAGTAATACCACTGGGCCAGTAATCTAGAGGCCCACAGCAAATTGTGAAATTTGAATTCAATTAATAAATTTGGAACTAGTGAGTCTAATGGTGACCATGAAGCCATTACTAATTACTGCAAACGCCCAGCAGGGAAACTAACTCTGCTTCATTGAAGAATGCAGGAGGGTATGCCAGGGACAGTAAGTATATCTACTAATGAGATCCCACAGCCAATGGATCAGAGCTAAGCACTGCAGTCCATGCAGCCAATGGAGGGGAAGAGTTGGCATTGATTTACCATGGGGGCATGGAGAGTTGATGAAGAGTGAGGGTCGAAAATATAATCTAATAGCTAAGATGGCGTTCCAGAGCACCAATGCAGCAATTTAACCAGGCCTACCAGCCGTGCAGTTGCCTCCAATCTGCTTCCAGGAACAGGGGACTGACCAGATCCCACACCCTGCTTGTACCTATGGCTCCCTATCCACCACACCCCTCTCCCACAGAGACTGAACATTTGCACCATGCCATTTTACTTGAGCTTACCTCTTGGCAACAATAATTCAGACAATTGCATTTTTTTTAACATTGGGTCAGCTGGTAGATTGAGTCACCAGAGCATGCCTTCTTTCATCCTCACCACTATATCTCGAAACATGACCAGAATTTGACATATGCTATAAATCTGTCTGAAAGGTTATCAACCTGAAACGTTAATTCTGTTTCCCTCTCCACAAATGCTGCCTGACCTGCAGATCATTGTTTTACCTTTTTGGTTTATTTGATTTTCAGTGCAACTTACAGCATTAATTTCACATTAACTTGCAGAACAGCACAGGAATCTATGGCTTGTAGTTACATGTTCTGGCACTCCCTGGGATACAGTGAAAGTTTCATTGTAATGTCAGTTTACAGTTGACTTCTTTGAGTATCTTCCTGTTGTGTTTAAGTCTTCAAAATATTTCACTTCAAGTTGGCTTTATCTGAAATATTGGAAACAATGATTTAGCTTCTTGTTAAGTAACAAACATTTCCTCTATGTTCTGATTCAAAGGCGATTAAATTACATGCAAATTTCAGAAAAATAGTCTGTATTTATCAGATGTCCAAACCAAAAAACATGGGTATCTTTAACAGCTGGCTGTCACATCAGTTTATCTTTGTTGCTAGTTGTGAATAGGTGGAAATAGCACTGGGTGGCATTTCTGTTTCAAAACTGATAATATTTTGTGACATCAAAGCCTAAAATTTGTATGAACTGTGAAAAAAATTCTGCAGACATAAAGCCAACATGAATAGCTGTGCATTGAGAGAAGGAAATTGTGGGGAGATGGGTTCTTTCATCAATCTATGGATAAGTGTGCTGTACACAAAGGTCTGAATCTTACTAGAAATCAGCAAAGTGCTATTTTCACTGTGTTTCATGGAGAGTTTCTCTGCAAGGTCTGGCGAATTTTCTTGCATTATCATCCCAAATTCAACTCATTAACTGGGTACCTTGTCCTTATGATGCCCCTTGTCCGATGCTAGCCCGATTCCACCATTCACCATGTACAGAAATACTTGCCATTACTAGGATCCACGATACCAGCACCATGTCTAAAAGGATGTCTTGCATCAGTAGTGCACTTGCAGTCGAGAGCGACCCTGCACAGTTCAAGACAATTGACCCAGACATGGGAAATGAGAGGTAATTGGTGCCCCACTTTGCAGACAGGAACTTGGAGGTCCTGGTTATTGGAGTAGTGGTGAGGAGGGCTGTCCTCTTCCTTCAGGATCAGCAGAGGAGGCATGATCCTAGAAGCTGCCAGACTGGCTCAAGATAGCCACCTTGATCAGCGCAGTATCAGCCATCTGGAGGAATGTTCAGTAAAATGCAAGATGACCTTCTCTTTGCTACTTCTCACTCACTCTATCTCTGCAATTGCACACACCTCCCACCAAAGTTCATGCTTTAGCAATCTCACTATCGAATGCAGCACCTTACCTCACCCACTAAACCCAACACACACTAACCTTGCATGGCCTCTCTACTGCCTACTCACTCACTTGGTGACCTCACCACCTTTCCCCAATTGCAGCAGCACTACCAGGAGAAAACCACTCACAATGGGGCTGAAAGAGCCATGCTGGATGGTGAGGTGGCCAACTTACGGCTCCTTAACCCCTATAAGGAAAAGATCATGGCCCTCACTGGCAAGAATTCCTGAGATGCTCCCTAGTCCAAACCATAAGTTGGGTAACCTTCCTTTACGTAGTGTCCAAGTAGCAACATTGCAATGAGAGGTCCCAGGGTACTCTAAAGTAGAATGAAGCAGCATACTTTAAGTAAACCAGAGATGTGCTATGATGATGCATTAAGTTGTTAGTGAATGCCAATGCCTGTGGATGAGGTGTTCATGTAGGTGCTGCCCATGGAGTGTGCCCTCAGATGTTGGTGACTGATGTCCAAGATAGGAGTAAGCAGTGAGCTGGAGTCACCAGGAAATCGCTCTAACTTTCATGTTGGAAATTCTCAGCATCTACTTTCTAATGGGTGGAAGAATGGGAACCTGTACATTAATGAGGTGAGATTGGGTAGTAATCAGGTTGATAATAAGTAATAATCCATGCTAAAAGTCTCTTGTCGCTCACTAGTGAGAATCTTGTCTCACCATCCAACACTTGGTTGGAAAATGGGAATTTTTGTTCTTGATGTCACTAAGGACCTCACTGATGTCACACATGATTTTACTAAATTTCTCGACACAGCCTATGTCATTTATAGGTTGGGGAGATCCATCCACAAATTCCACTTGTGTTTCTCCAGATTCCACCCACCAGTCCCCACCCCAGCAACCTGTTAGCTGAGCCCTCATGAAGTCACATTCCATATTTAACTAATACCAAATCATCTGAGCCCACACTAAGATGTGACACATTTCATAACTATTTAGCATGGTTTATAGTCAGAAATACTTCTGCTAAATTACAAAACAATGCAATGGTGTCCATAAATATTCAGCAACTCAGACTGTTTACTGCCTCTTGGAGGAGGGAACATCGCAATTGGATGAAGTAATGGGAGAACTAATGGCCAAAGTACAAATTCCTTTCTTTGTTTCAGTACTTCTGCCAAATAAATACCAGTTCCACTGAAGTTAAAAATCACACAACATCAGGTTATAGTCCAACAGGTTTATTTGGAAGTACAAGCTTTTGGAGTGCTGCTCCTTCATCAGGTGGTTGTAGAGTATAAGATCGTAGGACACAGAATTTGTAGCAAATTACATATTGAAAAATACCTGGATTATTTGTTAAATCTGCCATCTTTTAGAATGGGCATGTTGATTTCAGTTCTTTCATATGTAAATTCCATAACTTTCTTAAAGTTATATTCTCAAGTGAACTTTAACAATAGGTGCCATGTTGGCCCAGATAATACATTGAAGGTGTGAGGTGTCCTGTGTGAGACTGTCTGTTCCCCAATGTTCAGATTGATTTTAATCTAAAAAAGGTATTTAAAGAATCTTACCTGGATTCATGCAGTTTTTAAGCAAAATAAATTGTAATTCTGCAAGTACAAATTCTCTTCACAAACCTATTGTGTGTGTGTGTGCATATGGGTGTCTGTGTGCAGGGGGTATGAGTGTCTGTGAGAGACTGTGTGTATATGAATGTGAGTGTAATGGGGTATCAGTCTGTGAGAGGGTGTGTGTGTGGGTGAGAGTATGAGAGTGTATGTGAGAGTATATGAGATAGAGTTTGTGGATGAAAGAGGGTCTGCATGAGTGTATGGGTCTGTAGGAGTGTTTGTGTGTTGGTCTGTAGTGGTGTCTGTGTGTCAGTATGTGTGTCTGTCTGTGACTGTGTGCTTGTCTGTGAGTGTGAGTGTGCGCGTAGTGCAGTGGGGTCACCTGTAGTGTGACCTGAACCCAAGGTCCTGGTTGAGGCCATCCCCATGAGTATCAAACTTGGCTATCAGCCTCTGCTCGGCCACTTTGCGCTGTTGCCTGTCCTGAAGTCTGCCTTGGAGGATGTTCACTCAAAGGTCTGAGGTCGAATGTCCCAGACTGCTGAAGCTTTCTCAGACTGGAAGGGAACACTCCTGTCTATTGATTTTTGTGTGGTGTCTATTCATCCATTGCCATAGCCACTGCTCGATCTCGCCAATGTACCATGCCTCAAGGCATCCTTGACTGGAGCTTATGAGATAGATAGCGTTGGTCGAGCCACTTGAGTACCTGCCACGTACATGGTGGGTGGTATCCCCATGTGTAATGGTGGTATCCGTGTCGACGCTCTGACACGTCTTGCAGTGTCCGCCATGACAAAGTTGTGTGATGTTGTCCTGAAAGCTGGGCAGTTTGCTGCAAACAAAGATCTGTTTGAGGTTTGGTGGTTGTTTAAAAGCAAGAAGTGGAGGCATGGGGAAGGTCTTGGCGAGGTCCTCTTCCTCATTAATAACGTGTGCAGGCTGTGAAGAACATGGCATAGTTTCTTGCTCCTGGTAAGTACTTGACAACAAAGGATACCCTGTCGGTTGCAGTTCGTGTCTGTCTCCTGAAGAAGTCATTACGGTTCCTCGCTGTGGCACGAAGAACTGGCAGTCAATGAGTTGAGCATCGTACCCCATTCTTATGAGGGCATCCTTGAGTACTTCCAAGTGTCTGTCACGTTCCTTCTCATCTGAGCAGATCCGGTGTATGCGTAGGGCTTCTTTCTAGAGGGTGGCTGTTTTAATATGTTTTGGGTAGAAGCTGTAGAAGTGTAGCATTGTGAGGTGCTGAGGTACCCACCCTTGATGGAGATACATGTGTCCAAGAATGAGACAGATACTAGAGAGTAGTCCATGGTGAGTTTGATGGTGGGAAGAAATTCATTGATATCACTGTGTAGCTGTTTCAGTGATTCCTCAAGATGGGTCCAGAGGAAGAAACTGTCATCAGTGTACCTGGTTTATAGTGTTGGTTGAAGGTCCTGTGTAGTGAAGAAGTCTCATTCGAACCTGTGCATGAAAATGTTGGCATATTGGGGTGCAAATTGGGTGTTCCATGTGTCTGAATGAAGAACTGGTGTCAAAGTTTATTATTGTTAAAGTTCACTTGAAAATGTAACTTTAAGAAAGTTCTGGAAATTACATATGAAAGAATTGAAACCAACATGCCCATTCTAAAAGATGAGAGACTTAAAAAACAATCCAGATCTTTTTACATATATAATTTCAGTTTCATCACACTGTAAGCTTTTGCTATAAATTCTGTGTCCAACGATCTTATACTCCATAACCACCTGAAGAACGAGCAGTGCTCCAAAAGCTAGTGCTTCCAAATAAACCTGTTGGACTATAACCTGGTGTTTTGTGATTTTTAACTTTGTACAGTTCAGTCCAACACCGGCACCTCCAAATCATGATTTCCATTGAATTAAGTTGCTAGGCAGGTAACGGGCACTATAACCTCTTAGATAGCAGTCTAAAGGCAAGTAAGAATATTGAACAAATTATATCTACATGCTATAGCCCCTTTCAGTCTTGCTGATTTTTTCTTCAAATATAAGAAAGATCCAATTTTTAGGACCTTGAAATGTTTAGATTTCAGACTGCCCAGATTCAGACTATCCATCTTAACATAGAAGCTCATTACTGTTGCCAAGGTTTCTTTTCCAACTGAAGAGTTGCATCAGGTGTTCATACCAGTCAGTTGGGAATCCTTACTTTTGCAGGCCAGGTGGCATCTAAGTTGGAATAATGGAATAACTGATGTTAAGAGACAAGCTACCACAAAATGAGTTGAACATTGTTTTAGTTGATTTCAGTACTTTGAGTATTAGCTGTTGATGATTGTCAATATGCTGCATTTATAAGTTGGTTTATGTTTGTCATATATTAAATAAATGTAGCAACTATTCAAACTGTAAATGTTATCAAGTCTCATAATCTTATATTTTCCAACAAGAATACCCTATTGCTCAGCAGAGCACAAATATGATTGACTTTATCTAAATTAAACAAAAATAAAATAACTCAGTTGTGTTTATATAAGGTTTAGTCCCCACCTATTGCCAATCCTTATGTCCGAAACAGCAATTGATATACATTTTCAGTTGTTGTATGAAGGTTTTCATAGCAACATTCATGTGCAAAGCCTAATGTGCCAGAGGTAATCTGTTGAAGGGGAGTCATCTGACTGAAACATTTAATCTATGGGTGTGCAGACATATAAAACAGTTCTACAGAGGGAAATCAGCAGCTGCAGCTATAACCTTTTCTTCTACATTACAAAGGAGTTCAAACAAGAATATCTCTTTAATTGCTTGTAAGGTACTGTAACAGAGACTCAGTAATTTAAGACCCAGTTCAGTTCATTTTGAAGCCAATTTTGAAGAGTGTTCTGAATTTACAAACAAAAATCTTTGTTAATAAAAGACAACTAATCTGGAGCATGCATGGATTTCAGTGAAAATCTTAGTTGAAGATTTAAGATTCAAAACAAAATAATAATGAAAATTCACTATTCCATCAGCGTTGAATATGGGTTGCAGATATTTGAGGCTGATGAGTTAACTGCTAACAGCATAAATTGGAAAAAAATACTTATATCAACTGTCATGTATAAAATAGTTGTGATATATTGACTTGAACATATATTGCATTATTGTCATCAAAATGAATGTGCACTTTTTGTTTATCTATATTTATTACAGTATTAATCAGTGCAGAAGGGCTTTGTTCTGCAAACATTTAATGTATCTTACGTTTTAAATGTGCACATTAACCTGTCTTCAGACTGTGCTGACCTAGGCAGACCAAATTAAACTGGAACAAAAACCTTTGCAATTTGCTGTATTACTCTGTTGATTATAAATAGAGATACCACCCACTATACCATTGGAACCTTTTTTGCATATATAAATCAGATAAACAAACCTGCAGACATTGAAAACTGCAATGGCTAGAGAGCTCAATAAGCGTGTATTAAGATTAGTCACTGGTTGCAAGCCACATTCTGCTTTAAATTAATGTCACTTCAAAGCATAAATCCAGCACAGATGCTCTCCAATCAGCCTAAATGTTTCCAGCCATTTATTTGTGGATTATTCTGAGCCATGGCTATGTTACTGAACCATGTAGATTGTGATTGGTTGCAGTTATACTGCTATTTTTGCACCATTGAACACCAGAAGCCATTTAGCCATGACATGGAAGTGACATACTACTTGGGAATCAGCTCCCAATCTGACTACTAAACACACTAAAGTCAAAAGCAAAAGACTGCAGATGTTGGAAATCCGAAACAAACAGAACATGCTGAAAAAACAGCATAGGGCAGCATTTGCAAAGAGAGAATACAAAGTGAATGGGCAGGGTTTAATACAGTCTGCTGAAACAGACATGATGGCATCTGGGCGTTGGGGATTGAACATCCAAATCCCAGCAGCATGAAAACAGTCCGGCTGGTGGCAGAAAGGCAATTAGTCTCATTAATGGCCCACTACGATACCAATTATCCCTGATTTTCCCACCCCCGCATCCCAACCCGGATCTAACGATTGCTTAGGTATTGGCTCAGAGAGTCCCACATCAAACCCTGGCTGAACCTAGTCTCCTGTCCTTGGATCTGACCCCATTCACCTCATTGACCAGTGACCATCTCATTGCCCATCCCATTTTTCCAGCGATCTCGTAATGATCCCTGATGAAAGCCTCAGTGCATCACTGGCAGTGGTCACCTCTCCTGAAGACATTGCCATTATTAGAGAGCTACTACCCTAAATGGCCAGCAGCTCTTAAGGGCAGGATTTTGCACTATTATGGCCTTTAAACTAAGTCAATCTATGCAAAGCCTCCTCTGTGAATATGTCACATGTTTCTTCCACAACTTAACTTTGCATGTCATCAGTGCGAAACCAGGTTCAAAACGTGTTGGAGTATGCAATCTCTTGTGGGCTATTTCTTGCATTCTAGAGCTATCATTCCCAGATTTGTAGTGTAATATGAGTAAAGCCATAGGTTTGGACCAGAACTGTTTTACAATTGTTGCCATTTCCCTCCATCTGCCTCACTCCCTACCACTTCCCCTCAGCCATTGCCCAGTCTAACATTATTTAATTTTGCATTTATGAGGATTCAGCGTTGAAACTTTCCTCAACTCTGGCCCAGTGCTGCACCAGGCTGGAGGGAGAGTTTTGTTCTATGACTGTTTTAACACCATATCTTCCAGACCACAACAAAACATGGGTAAGTGTGTCTTAATCTGCCAGGTTAAAATTAAACTGTCTCGTAATTGCAAGACAGGACACAAGATGTTGTTAGTCACAGTGCTCACAAATGGGAGCATAGGTTTACCTGTAAAGCAGATATCATCTTAGATATTAAAAAAATACATAGTTTGTTCTTGAGTCTGATGAATTGCTAAAGATAGAGATATAATCTTGATTTATATCACTGTCAAATTCTGAGTTTTTATTGTCCACGTTGTGGTTTAAAAGAAGCATATTTTTATAACAGAATAGTTTGCTGCTCTTAGTGAATTATACAATCCTGCATTTTCCCTGAAGAGAACACTTTCAATCTTCTGTTTAAAGGCAGATCTTCCAAATATTTTAAAGAACATTACTATTCACTGCTGAAAATATATTCTGCAAATTGATGTTTTATCTGTGCTTGTTCATTAATTTACAAGTTATAAAAAATGTGCATTCAAATCTATCAGCCCATCTCAGACTGTGGTAGAGGTCTGGACCTTTGAAGCTTTGATCTTTCTACTTAGGTTCACAGGTTCAAGGTCATATTAAAATCCTTGGTTGTGACCTACCAACATGCCCCCTTGAACTCTGCACAATTCAGATTCCCTGCCAAATCCTGGTCTGATTCATGTACAAAGCTGAGATGTTTTCTCTCTAAATTGCAATTAGAATTCCAGATGTTTTTAAAAGGTTTATGTAAAGTTGTTTGTTGCCGTATCTGCTGTATTGCATGTTCAGCAGAAATACCTAAATAATAATGTTGTGTAAAGCTCTCTTTATTGCTTGTAGAAGTGTGCTATATAACAATTTAAATGTCCTCGCTTTTGGACAGAAGTAATAGCATTGAATTTTTTTTTAGTTTATGGGAATATCAAATAATGTCACCATGGTTACTGAAAAGACAAAGACTGAACAGATAAATTATCACTTAACTGAAGCAACTGAAACAATTAACTGCAAATGCCAGCTTCATTGTGCCTAAAAATGGTGAAATTGAATGTAGTGAAATACCATTAGTGAAATATTTCTGATTTGCCTAATCATTTGCAATGAAATTGAATAGAACAGTGCTGTTCTTATAGTGAAATTAGTATCTGCTTATGGTAAAAAAGTGAATGCTCATCAATTCTTTCATTGTTCAGACATAAGAGCATTGGAATGTGCCTTGCAGATCAATGCAAACCAGTGCCTCCAGTCACAGAGCACTTAATCCCTGTCAGCACACAGACTGTTTCTCTTAATTGCACTTTCAAAACATTCATCTGAGTTCAGCTACAGGAAACAGAAAATCTCGAGATCCCAGTCTTTTCTGCAAAGCATGCAGTCAGATTCAGGTCAAGCTTATGGCTCACAACCTGAAGAAACAATGAATACAACATTTTTTTTTATTTAGAGGCCTTAAATCAATGTGGAGAATTGGAGTCGTTTCTGATTGGTTTGGGTGTTCCTCTTGTACCTGAACTTGAACTCACTACTTTATTACACGATCTGGGCATTCAGCTAAATTCAATCAACCAATTCGTGATATTTTATCATTCAAATGCTCACAATAAAAGGTTTCTACAGTCTGCTTAAAAATGAGCATACAATAAGTTGTGACTAAAGAGTATGCTTTAATCTCTTGCTGCAGATAATTCCCATAAACAACCCAGGCTGTGTGGTTTATGATGTCATCTGGCTCTTTCAGCTAAATTATAGCTGTATTATTTACTCCTAACCATCCCTAATTCCTTTATTATACCCTCCTGTAAGCCAAATCATATTATTATTCTGTAGTGGTGCCATCACATAGTCTCTCACAGACTTCATTCAATCCAATTCCAGTATTTCCTAAATTCCCATTAGTGTTTTTCCATTTTATTGAGATTACAAAGCACTAGTCTATATATAGAAATAACAGACAGCAAACGAATAGATCAAAAAGATTATATTTAGTCTCTGGATGCGCATGATATATATATATATATATATATATATACACACACACTACCTGATATCACCTGTACCCCTCAGTGAAGTAAAGTCATCCTCAACATTCACATTTAAGTGTATAATACACAAACTGTTTTCAAGGCACTTGGTATATTGGATTGAACAAAGTGGATTATCTGTATTTATGTGAAGATTATGTGAAATCAGTGTGAACAAGTCATGTAGATTTGCAAATGTCCACCTGGGAGGCAATGAAAGCTTGAAAACCATATTTCCTTGTGAAGCAGAATAGGAGGCAAAGCCCTTCTGGGATTTAACAGTTTACTTCAAGAAAACACTACAAAACAAAACAATGTGTGGAAATAGCAGAAACTCTGGTTTAAGAAATAAAACAATCAGCAAGAATTTGTCAGTACGATCCTTTATTACCCTTCTAGGGTGTTGATCAAATCTTAACCTTTTACGCTTCCTTAAAATAAACAGTTTTTGTTCAGAAATGGGATTTGATTACCTAATGTCTAAAATAGTTTGTCCTTTGTGGTATTTAAATGACATCAAAATGGTAGATTTGTATCTGTGATTTCCGCTGTTTAAAGGATGGAATGGGAAATAATAAAGAATGTGGCATCTTTCAATAGACCATGTTTTATGAATCACTTAGGCCCTTAATTAGTAATAAAAATAGCATCAAGAACTACTGCGATTTCAATGCCGTATGACAACGCTTTAAGACATCATTCTAGTCTACAGTAAGATATCAGGTAAATGGCAAACCTATTGGTGACTTATTTAAATTAAACCCCAAACAATAACTAGAATGACTCACTGCTTGCATGTAACTGCAAATCATTTACAGTACAGGATTAAAATAATGCAGATGGAGGTAGCATTTATAGTTAAAGAACCAAAATAACAATTGATACTGAAACAAATAGGGAATTTACTTTGAGATATACTTTGGTTAAATATTAGTGAGTCTGTGAACAATCCCACAAATTAAACACCTAAAAAGTGCGAGATTTATACTTTGATAGCCATGCTTCTGAAACTTACTGGAGGAAATAAAATATCAATTGTTTTCACAGCAGTTGTACAGTTTTCCCAGAATAATACAAATGTTTTAAAGTCTGCTTTGTAAATAATATTGGCTCAAGCTGCACATTTGATATTTCTGTGCAAAACATTTATTTCAACCATTTCTATCCGATCCACATTTTTTTTACTATTTACAACAGTCTATGTTTTACACAATATGTAAACAAAAATGAGCAGAAAGTTGCAAAAACATATAATGTTCATATGTTGTTTTTCTTTTAAAATTCATTCTGGTTACTTCTGTCAATTAGCCATTATAAAAGGATTTTGAGATAGGAATTCAAGACAAAAACAATGTCTGCTTAAAATAGAGAGATCAAATTTAAAAAGGTCTTATTTAAAAAGACATTGGTTAGGCCACTGTTGAAATAGTGCGTGCAATTCTGGTCTCCTTCCTCTTGGAAACTTGAAAGGGTTCAGAAAAGATTTACAAGGATGTTGCCAGGGTTGGAGGATTTGAGCTCTAGGGAGAGGTTGAATAGGCTGTTTTCCCTGGAGAATCAGAGGCTGAGGGGTGATGTCATAGAGGTTTATAAAATTATGAGGGGCATGGATAGGATAAATAGACAAAGTCTTTTCCCTGGGATGGGGGAGTCCAGAATTAGAGGGTATAGGTTTAGGGTGAGAAGGGAAAGATATAAAAGAGACCTAAGGGGCAACGTTTTCACTTAGAGGGTGGTACATGTATTTAATGAGCTGCCAGAGGAAGTGGTGGAGGCTGGTATAATTGCAACATTTAAAAGGCATCTGGATGGGTATATGAATAGGAAGGGTTTGGAGGGACCTGGGCCAGGTGCTGGCAGGTGGGACTAGATTGGGTTGAGAAATCTGGTCGGCATGGACAAATTGGACTGAAGGGTCTGTTTCCGTGCTGTACATCTCTATGACTCTATGACTCTAAATGTAAGAACAAATATTATTCTAAGTTCCTTCTGATTTACTGCTTGAAGGCACAGTAACTGACTGTGATCTGTTGCAGGTTTGCAATCCTCTTTCTGAAGGTTTCTTCTCTGAGGTTTTTCTTTGAAAACTCATAAACAATTTCACTCAAACTTTCTCCACTTTTATGCATTTCAAAGCATCCAGCACTTCCTCCTCTGTAATATGGGCATTTTTCAAGATGTCACCATCTACTCTCCACATTCTCTATCTTCCATGTCCTTTTCCACAGTAAACACTGATGCAAAATACTCATTTAGTATCTCCTCCATCTCCTGCAGCTCCACACATAAGCTGCATGGCTGATCTTTGAGGGGCCCTATTCTTGCCCTAGTTACCCTTTTGTCCTTAATGCATTTTATAAAATCCCTTTGGATTCTCCTTAACCCTATTTGCCAAAGCTATCTCATGTACCCTTTTTGCCATCCTGATTTCCCTCTTAAGTATACTCCTACAGTCTTTATACTCTTCTAAGAATTCACACAATCTCTGCTGTCTATACCTGACATATGCTCCCTTCTTTTTCGTAATCAAAACCTCAAGTTCACTAGTCATGCAGCATCCCCGACACTTACCAGCCAAACAGGAATATACTGTCTCTGGACTTGTTAATAAAACCCCAAGACCTGATCAGGTGTATCCTAGAACTCCGTTAGAAGCTAGGGAAGTGATTGCTGGGCCCCTTGCTGAGATATTTGTATCATCGATAGTCACAGGTGAGGTGCCGGAGGTGGGAGGTTGGCTAATGTGATGCCACTATTTAAGAGAGGTGGTAAGAAAAATCCAAGGAACTTTAGACTACTGAGCATGACATTGGTGGTGGGCAAGTTGATGAGACTGGAGTCCTGGCTCTTAATTCTGGGTTGATGTCCAGTTGGATACTTGCATCTGAAACCAGTCCTGATGAAGGGTCTTGCCCGAAATGCCAACTTTCCTGCTCCTCAGATGCTGACTGACCTGCTGTGCTTTTTCCAAAGCCACACTCTATCTACTCACATCTGATATGAGTGGGAACCCTCCTTTCTCCAGTTGTATGGGTTTTAGGAGCTCATTAGAGCTGTAAAGAATTACATACTCAACAGCTGGCATAAAACAACAGACATGGAAGGAGTATTTCTGGTTGTGGTCCGTCAGATTATTAACTCGCCAGTGAATATTTTCACTTCTTCTGAATATTCTACGAGAGAACAGTGCAAAGATGTAGAACAACTGCACAGATAAAATTGCTAAAAGGATACCTATACCTATTGCTCTAAATGAGACTGAAAAACAAAGAATGATTTGGTGACATTATATCAGATATCAGAAAAAGTTCAAGGAGTTTGGGGCCAAAAATGTTTCTGAGCAAAACCAGTTCCAGCTGATTAATACCTCACACTTCTTCATGATCCAATAATATCTTTCTGTGTCTTGATGGTAACAACCTCCCACTCCTCCTCCTCCACCACAATACACTTCCTTGTTTGTTGTTTCCATTTAGCACTATGTTGTATAATTACATGGATTTGGCGAGATAACAATATGGCTGTACTGCATAGATTTCATATTTTGATTAAATACAGTGCTTGACTGATTTGGTTCTATAATTTTGAATTATGACATTTTTTCAAGTAACCAATTTTGGGCAGACTAATATAAAAATATAAAGCCGTCGCTATGCAAATGAACAATTTCACTAAATGGCAGGGTGCTAATATAACTGCAGAGCTCAAAACATATCTCAGAGCAAAGTCTCTCAATATTCATAAAACATTATACAGCTGTACCACAACCAAAATAAACGCCTTAACTTGCAGTTTCCTTATGACTTCATTTTATTTAAAAGTAGTGTTCTTCCTTATGAAACACAATCTCGAAAAACTAATCATAAATTTGGATCAAATAAGCCTTAAGTATCTTTATTTAAATTCAGCAAGATGCACAGTGGTTATAATATGTAGATTTTGATCAGATATATTATGATTTGTTGGGAATGTATGTAGTATAAATGTGTCTAATCCATATTATTGCATCATAAAGAAGTGTTAGTCAGTAATAAGTATTAATCAACTAACACTGATCTTGCTCAGATCCCTTTCTCACTCTTTCTTCTCTCTCTCTTTCTCTTATATGATTCCACTCATCAATGATGAAAAAATAGCTTGTGAGACCATCCACGTTTTTTTTTACATAAAAATTACGGCCAAGAAGTTGGATCATGCTAACCATAAAAAATAAAAAAAGAATGTTACGGTCATTCCTTTAAAAAAGCAAAAGTGTAGGACAAGCAATTACAATGTGGCTGTTCTTGGTCCCTGACAGATTCCCGCAGCCTTAGGTGGATGTTGTATGGTGTTGGGGAGTGGTTATCGCGCTGTTCCTGTTGTATGGAGCTAAAGATACCATTAACAGGAGCAGAGGGAATTGAAATTCTGGCCTCCATCATTGGTTACCAGTAGCGATAGTAAGTCTTGCATTCACTAGGTAGCACTCTTGCCTCTGAGTCAGAAGATCCAGGTTAAAGTTCCTCTTCATGTCCTGTTAGCCATGGAAGGTGCATTTGAGGTGTAGTTCAAAATGTTGATACTTAGCCTGGTGATTCTTCTAAGAATTCCCCATTAATTTCCAAAGGAAATTGAAGTTAGTGTGATGATACTGAATAAACAAGCAAAGTCCCAGCTTGCCTGTCTTGGGCAACAGCAAAGTCCATCAGCGTGGATGCCTGCTGAAGTGGTAAGAAGAGTTTAAAGGTCCATCATGGAAGGTATGCGTGCATTCATTCTGCACGGCAAATGCAATTCTGCGGTGAAAGTGCAGAGCATGCAACATTGGTAAAGATGTCTATATAGGTCTCCAGATTGCTTTCTTGAGCCAGTTTTAGACCCATTGGGCATATATGCAAGTGGTAGGCCTAACAACTGGAGAGGGAGGCAATCAAGAGAGTTTATTTAGTAGTACTCTAATATGAAGTTAGGAGCTTCACCTGGTTCTACTAGAATTAAACAAAACTTTACTTTTGGTCTCTTTGAGGAATTTTTGGTTTGGCTGCCAAGTACCTGACAACCCCTGCAAGCTATGGTCAGCTGCAAACAAAGTTTGCAAAGGGAACCTCAAACAGATGTTAAGCATTCAATTTGCATGCAAAGTGTCAAACACTTTTTCATGTGTGCATCTGGGCATCTATTTCGGTGTCTTGCATGCTGTGCATTTGTAATTCTTTAATTATGGGGACGTGCCTTCTGCCATATTGGACCTTAGACACCTTATGGTTGTAAAACAGGTGTGGCCTGATCCAGTATTAGCTCTGTACTTCTATGAAATTTGTTGGTGAAAGTGTTATCACAAAATTGACCTTGCAGTTGATTAGATTTGGGAAGCATAGGAAAATAATGTGGATCTTGCAGTACAACATGTGTTACTGCTTGACTGTTTTAAAGTTCATTCTTTTTACAGAGCCAATACAATCCCTCCGACTGCTACAAGATTAACAGGGTCAGCTTCATGACTGTGATTAATCACAGCATGTGACTTGGTATCTCCAACAAATAACAGCCTTTCCAGCAGTGCACATGTTCCTGCTATTCTGGAATGTTGTGCAGGTTGATCCCATGTTTACAACCAAGCTGTCGATTTCAAACTAAAGCTTTCTTCTCTGAGGATTCAGACAGCTGATACGCTCTCCATTGTCTAGTTTTCTTCCAATTATACAACAGAATTACCTAGACAATACGCTGTGTGAAATGCTAAACTCTGCATGCTGCAGTGTGAGAGAAAAAGATGGATTCTTATGTGATTTTCATTTATAGTTTCTGGTGAGGCATTGACTTTTTTTTTATCAAATATAAGACCTTTTTTTTCGAAAAATGCAACCAGAAGAAAACTTGTCTTTAGGCAATGGTTTATCAAGAGCATTGTGGTCACAAGCATGTCTTTGACAGGTGTTACCAAGTCTCTGGTGAAATTTTATCTCAAGTTTTATTTCACTAATCTTCAATCAAAGAAAGCGTAGTTGTTCTGTTTTGTAGAGGAGCCAATTATTTAACAAAGTCTCACTATGCCCACAGCTCAAGTTCCAGCTCTCCTTGGACAAGAGAACAAATTTCTCATGTCCTTTGGGAAGACTGTGTCTGCACAGTAGGTTAGGTGTAGCAAAAGCAGAGACCTATTTAAGAAGAATATGTCCACCACTTCAGTATGCATTCAGTGCATAGCAGATTTTTGCATTTATGGAAAGATAGAAACCTTTGAAGCACAATCTAGTTTATTGCACCACATTAAAATTCCAACAGAGTAAAAATGTTAGTTAGTTATAATGATTCTGTGTAAATGCCAAGGAAATATAATTATCAAATGGGATGACAGTTTTGAATTTCACGTAAATTTTTCTTCATTGATTTTTGGCTGTAACCCAACAGCTCGTGATATGTTAGCCACTCCTGATGAGGAAAGCATTGTGTAGCATGCAACAGCCGTTGTTCAAGAGTTCATTTTTTAAAAATATCCCGCAGCTATACATGCACAGATGGGCAAAGTCAGTGTGGGCAGTTTGCCCTGCCTCAGTACTTACTGTTTACTATGGATTTAAGGCACACCCCAGTCCCCAGAAAGTTAATTGTATCTTTTCCCCTGAAGCAAGTGCCTTCTTCTGCGGCTGCATTCATGTTTAGTCTTGTCCTCTGCAATAATATATCATTGTGCTGTTAAGTATTAGAACTGTGGCAAAGGGTTTCAATAACACACAGAGAATGGAGAATTTTAACCAACCTTCTAAAAGAATTCTCACTCTCCAAAGGAATTTAAATAAATGAACTTATTTAGTATTTGAAATAAAGCAGCAAATGTTAAATGCCAAAGTGTCAACTTACATTTAGCTCAATAATGAAAATGCCTCCAAGCAAGATCCAAACTTAGATTCCCAACATCTCAATAAGATTAGACCAGCATTCCACAAAGCATTGCAAACTAAATTTGTTTACGATTTATGTATTTAGTACTTAACTGAACAAAAGCCTGTAAGATTTTCTAGCCACACGCTTTGTGCTGAATTTCCTTTCTCGGGGCTGAATTCTGATATTGGAATGAAATGCAGACCAGGAAACAACCAGGGGGAAATTTAGTAGGAGACAGCTAAATAAGCGGCCGTCTCATGGAGCCTTGTCCAATTATGTACAACAAATGGCCAATAAGAAACTGGCACAGGTGATTGATGCCAAAGTGGTTAGCAAGATGCCTTCATTCTCAGTTGCCTGGAAGGTTAGCACAGTCACATGTACTGTGAATAGTTACCTGGACACTAGAGCAACAGTTCAATTTTCAAAATGGTGCCATTCACAACGAACCACTTGGCTTTGATGTCCACCCTATCACCAGGCAGTTGCCAGGCTCTCAGTGTCGGCCTCCTTATCTAATTAGTACTTAGTATGCAGGGTTCAAAATCTAGCCAGGATTGAGACAGTACCTTGAATGAAGCCATTAAGAGGCGAAGAATACAGGACAACATTGTCTAATCCAAAATCTTGTGGTGGGGGTGGGGAGGGAACCAAGTCAAAAAGCCAACACACCACTCGGGGACACAAAATTGCCACCTCTAGTCCTGCCTTCTTGGCCGAACAAGGATTCAGCCCCTCGTTTCCTCATTTACCAACAAACCAATGAACAAAAGTCTGTTCCGTTAGAGAGCTTAGTAAGCAATGACAGCTTTATGTCACTCAGTAAAAGCTGTGCTTACACTCGAGTTACTTATTGCTAGCAAAAGATATTACATATCTGTGGTAGTATTTAACTACTACAAATGTTACTTGTTTTGTTACTGATTATCTCAAAGTGTTGTAAATGGTATAAACAGTAGAGTTTACATATTTATAAATATTCTCAGTACCTTTTAAATATTTAGAGCCTCAAAGCTAACAATCACTGTTGAACTTGTTCTTGAAATGGAAAGAGAGCAAATGGTACAGCAAATGCTTGGAATTTCCTGTTGGATTTGGGATTCCCAAATGGTTTGGTCTACTGGCCTGAGAACAGCACACTTGGCAGGAGTACAGTAATAATTTGCAATATATACTTTCCTCATGGTCTCATTGTAGTAAAAGAACATTTAATGTGTTGAAACACTTGGATGAATAAATAATGTAGTTGTTTAAAGACTAGTGTGAACCTTTTTCACTTAAAGTGTAACAAAAATTGCAACACTAATTTTCCTTTGCATAACATATCAATTATGTTCACTGTATTTTTGAAACAAGATGAAACTAAAATCAATATCAGGCCAAGCTAAGTTCCCCATATATTCGCTTTAGTCATAGTAGGCTCTTTCAGTGAGTTCTGAAAGGACTCATTGCAGAGCTGTCTATCACTGTGCCTGCAATTGCTTTACATAGTTTGTCTATTAAGTAAGGAATTAGCTTGAAAACTTACCTCATTGTGAGGAATGCAAAACAGAAGTCTGGTATTTATTTTGGCAATTCCTGTTCATTCTAAGCATAGTTAAAATAAGCAAAGTTTGAATTGTATATAAAATGGCATTGAACTACTATTGCAGGACTCAGCAACTGCTGTTACAATAGTGACAGTGAATGATTAAAATATGCACGTGTGGTATTAATCAGATGTGTGCAAGTTGGCTGGTACATTTTTGGTAGCTCGCTGCATAAAATGTTTTTAAAGGGATGTAAGCATTAAAAAATTGTCATTGTATGTGGAGTTACAGTGAGACAGTTCGTGAGAAAAAGGGGCAAGATGAGAAGTGGAAAATAAATCCTTCCTATGGATGGCATCAATCCATCTTGTTTTCAGTTAACAGTTTTTTTTTCAAGAACAGCATCTGTTTCAGGTTTATGCTATCAAATTGTTCACTTCTTTACATTTGGTTTTACCTGTATCTCATCCTAGCTTCGCTTACCGAATTCACCAGATTGTTATCAGTTTTTAAATTACATTTACAGTATGTGTGGCTATATAGTACAATGCGTAGTTTCAATTATTTTTCCCTGAAATAATTTTTATTAGAAGTTTACAGTTTGCAAGATAGATGTCCAGATGTTCTTCGTGAGACAGCATTTAAGTCCAATCAAAGTAGTGTCAAAAATCTAATCCAGCCAGTATTGAAATAATGATTTCAAAGTGTTTGCCTCTTATATATCATGTGATGATGAGCTCATTGAGTGAATGTCATTTGATCACCTCCATGTATCCTTCAGAGTATCTCATCAATTTGGATCAATCTCATTTCAAAATATATTTTTCAACAAATTCCAATGTTTCGCACTTAAAATGAACGCTCGTATCATATCAGCAAGTTCTCCAGAGGCTTCGTTTTGGAAAAACTAAAAGGGACTTGCTAACAAAATCTTAGCTTACAATGTGGATAAGCAAGGAAGAGAGTAAATAGGTTTTTAAAAATTCCACTGGCTCGAAGGTAACCAAATATTACAAATTTAAGCATTTTACTTGAAATTGTATGGGGATGTATGCCAGTAAATAAGGTGTTAATATGCACATGGCAGAGATTCTCATGGTTAGCAAAACTGCTCTTATATTTTTCTCCTATTTTAATGTAGTTTTGTTCATTACTTTGTTTCCTCTAGTGATGTGCTTGTTATAGAATGGCAGATAGATGGTTTAACACCAGTATCTGGAATTGTGGTGTAAGTGACTTGACCTCCAATTATCCTTAATTTGAGGATTAAGGTAAAAAAAATGGTCCTACTTAGGTCAGTCGTAGCACTCTTGATTCAAGCTCAAAAAGTTGTGGGTTAAAGGCACATCATATTATGCCGTACATGCAATTCGGCATTGTTGATGTCATCTTTTAGGTGAAACGTTAAACTGAAGCCCACCTGATTGTTCAGTTGATCGGAGCAGATCCCATAACACTTTTCAAGGGATAATAGTGTCTAAAACAACATTCTCCAACAATCACCATCAAAACAAACAAATGATTATTCATTTCAGTGTTGCTTCTGGAGCTTTGTTATATGCAAATTGGCTGCTTACATAACATTTATTACTCTTAGAAAGGTAATGCATTGAGAGTTGTGTTTTGAGACAGCCTGAGGCACTAAATACATGCAAATCTTTCTTATTTCAGCCAACAATGCCAAAACAACCCAGTTGTCATTGTTATTTTGGGGATTTTACCGTGAACAAAATTGTGTCTCATCCAACCTGACCAGACATCCCAATCTGACCTAGTCCCATTTGCCAGCATTAGGCCCACAACCCCCTAAACCTTTCCTATTCATGTGGGAGACAGTGAGGTCTGCAGATGCTGGAGATCAAAGTTGAGAGTGTGCTGCTGGAAAAGTACAGCAGGTCAGGCAGCATCCAAGGAGCAGGAAAATCAACATTTTGGGCCGGAGCCCTTCATCAGCAATTTCCAGCAACACACTCCCTTCCTATTCATGTACCCATCCAGGTGCTCTTTTAAATGTTGTAATTGTACCCCGGTCCACCACTTCTTTTGGCAGCACATTTCATCCATGCAACACTCACTGTGTGAAAAAGTTACCTCTTAGGTCCTTTTTAAATCTTTCTTCTCTCACCTTAAACCTATGCCTTCTAATTTTGGGCTCCACCACCCTAGGAAAAAAGACCTTGGCTATTTATCCCCATGATTTTGTAAACCTCTATAAGATCTTTCCTCAGGCTCTGACACTCCAGGAAAAAAAGCCCTAGCTTATTCTGCCTCTCCCTATAGCTCAAACCCTCCAGTCCCAGCAACATCCTTGCAATTTTTTTCTGTACCCTCTCAAGTTTAACAACATTCTTCCTATAGCTGGGTGACTAGAATAGTACGCAGCAATCCAAAAGTGGTCTCACCAATTTCCGTTATAGCCGCAACATGACATCCCAACTCAATGTTCTGACTAATGAATACAAATGTGCCAAACGCCTTCTTCACTATCCTGTCTACCTGCGACTCCACTTTCAAGAAACCATGAACGTGCACTCCAAAGTCTCTTTGTTAGACAACACTCTACATTCCTTTTCCATGGTTAAAAGAAATCATGCCACGTCAGCTGATAATTTCCACTGTGGAATTTAAGGGGAAAAAAACACAAAAACAGCAACATGAACTCCCCAGTGAAATGAATCAGTTATACTGTGCAGTGCTGCATAAAACAGTGTCTCATGTATATGTTTTCCTAATTGGTGTTTGATTATCTAAACTAATCAATTATCCAAACATCCCTTGGTCCTAATTAGTTTGGATAAGCTGTCAGTCTACTGAATGGATTGTCAAAAATGCTTTAATGTCAGCATTGAGCTAAATATCAAGTCCAACCAGCTTGAAGTGAACGTAGACACAATGATGAGCATTATCAAGGAATTTGAGAGTTGCACCACATTCCTGAATATCACCAGCATGCACAAACAGAAAGTCCCCAATTAAGAGCATTTGCATTTCAAAGAGAGTCAATAACATATGACAATTCTGGTAAACTAATTCCAAAGACCTATTAACACAACTAGTTTAAAATACCCACAACTTGAATAAACAGCTATGTTTTTGTCCCCTGTATAATGTATATAATGTATTGTGTGGGTGGAGTTTGATCTTGATTTCTGAAACATAATGGCATCTAATCTGTTGCCCAGTTGTGGCTCCTGTACATACTATCGTGTTGCTAGTTGACAGGTTTCTCCAGCACAGAATAAATGATTGATACTTTAATTAAGTATATGCTTGTCAGTAACCTCTCTTTCTGCTTTTTTTTAAAAGAACCTTTTAACTGCAGGAAACTAAAGCAGGAATATTACTTGGGTAAGCTAATCAATTTTTGTTGTATTATTTAGGTGTCTGGCACCACTCCAGCATCTGACATTTAGGTAGCTTATCAATATAAACTATCGGTGCAAACCCAGCAATTACTTCTCCGATGCAAAAAAACCACTATTGAGCTGTCAATTTTAAACAGCCAAACTCTCCAAATTCAGCAGGCACCAGTAACCTAATATCTATATGTACTCAGAGCTGTCATTTTTCTGCATGAATTTCCTTGATACTTTCAATGACATGCTGACCACCTCATAAACTGTGGCAGAAAATTACTCCTGAATACATGGCAAGGGCATGGATAATGTTTGCAAATTGCTGACTCCATCTCATCACTTAACCTCACTAATCCAAAGTCCAACTGGTGAAATTTGCTATGTGTATCTTGGCTTCAGGATTACAAACCCTCCAAGAATTGTCCTGGAAGCTGCAAGAATGGAAGATTAACCTCCAGGACCCTGCTGTGAGCAACTCAGGAGAGCAATCAAATGAACTTTTAGTAAAATTGTGCTTTTTTTATCATGTTCTTTATCAAGATATTTGAGGTGGTGAAAATAAACTGTTTTGCAGATAGTCAAGATGAATCCAATTGAGTTGCTTCCATTTTCAGTTGGTAAGGCAATACAGTGAACCTTGAGTATGGACCACTGCTACTCATGTGGGGCCAGCAATGTTCATCATAGGGTTTCATTGATATGATACCCAGAATACAACTAACAAAAAACAACCATACTCTACATATTCCCCCATCAGAATGCTCTAAAGCCTCCCTGTTCTTCCTCAAAAAGAGGTCTGAACAGTCCCAATCCACCACCAACTTCCTTTGCCTGGCTGCGCTCCCTCTCACTTTGAACAACTTCTCCTGTTAGTAGCCTCACTTTCTCCAAGTCAAAAATGTGGCTATAAGAATCGGCATTGGTCTGAATTATGCCTGTCTCTTTGTGTTTTATGTGGAAACATCTTTTGTTCCAGTCATACTGGGGGTCCTGCCCATTGCTCCATCAACTATGTTTTCAGTGCTACTTCCCGCTTATCCAGAATTGGAAAAATTATTTGGTTCTGCTTCCAATTTCCATCCTTCTCTCACCTTCATCTGGTCCACCTCCGACTCCTCCCTTCCCTTGCTGTTTCTATTTCTGAGGTTGTGTTCCAGTATCAACTACAAACCTACTGACTCACACAGTTACCTTGACTGCACTTCCTCATATCATGTTTTTTGCAAGGATTCCATTCCACTCTCACAGTTTCTCTGTCACATCATTCTGATGATGCCTCCTTCCATTGGGTGCCTCTGTCCTGTCCTCCTTTTGCCTCAACTGAGAACTCTCCCCCACCAAGATTTCCAAGATTGTGAACTGTGCCTGACCATTTTTTTCATTTCCATCCTCACTTCTTCCCTTCCCTGACAGAAGCAGCATCGGGTTTCACTTTCTACTCCACCAGTCTCAGTATTAAAAAGATCATCCGCTCCCATTTCTGCAAACTCCAGCAGGATATCATTACCAAACACATCTTTCCCTCCCTCTCACTGTCCGCATTCCACAGAATTCTGTCGCTCAATGGCTAACACTGCTGCCTCATTTACCAGGGACCGAGGTTCGACTCCACCCTCAGGCAACAGTCTGTGTGAAGTTTGTATGTTCTTCCTGTGTTTGTGTGGGTTTCCTCCGGGTGCTCTGGTTTCATCCCACAGTCCAACGATGTGCAAGTTAGGTGGATTGGCCATGAGAAGTGTAGGGTTACAGGGAGTTGGGTCTGAATAGGAAGCTGCTCTGAGTGTCAATGTGGACGCAATGGGCCAAATGGCCTGCTTCCACACTATAGGCATTCTAGAGGGTGTGAGTAAGATGGGTAAGGAATAAAAAGGTGCAATAGTTTATGTGCAATTTTTGCACCAACTGGAAGTGCAGAGACATCAAATACTGCCCCAGAAACATGTGAGATTCAAAACATATGAGTTCAAATGAATGTCATACCTGCTTCTAGTTTCCCATACTGCAGTTAAAGATCACTTTACACACTGCTGTCATTGGTTGCTCCCCAACAGGTAGAAAACATGATTTGTTAGAGGGGAGGATGATGAACTGAATGATAATGTTCAAGTTAGGACAAAAATGGTAATGGGTACTTACCTGCCTCACTTGATCCTGATTTGCAAAGATTAATGTTTGTTACCAGAAGGTCTGGCCACTGAAATCCAGGCTCACACAAAACATTGGAAAGTGTGGCCAATGAGCACCAGTTCAACATGCCAGTCCTCCATGACTGGTGGACTAGCAAGACACAAAATGAACCAGATCAGTTCATCCAAGTTATGTATGGCATAGAACTGACTCACAAATATACAAACAACACAGAAAATGGTGTGTATGTCGGGTTCTGTGTATGGTAAACAGCTGAGTTCCTCCAGTGTAATTTTGAAGCTGAAGTGGGACAATCAAAATTTAATGTGATTGTGAGCTTAAGGCATTAGTTTAGGTGATCCATTTAAACAGACATACTTTCTTTTATTTTGACATTTACGTAGAAAGATAATTAATAAAATAATGATGCCATAATATTATGACGGGAACGAGAGTAAGGGATGTCATTTAAGTGGCTGCCATATTCAGAAGTTTCAGTCAGGTCTAAAATGCACTGTTGAAATATGTTTATATTATAAGCCTAATAAACTGACAGGGTAATAAAATGAGACTTCTGTTGAGAAATAAAATGACTACAATTGAACTTAGACGTGTTGTAGGGAAGCTCAAATTTGGCAGATGATATGCCATTTTAGTGGGCCAGCTCATTTCTGCTGAGAGGAGTAGTGTGTGGTTCACGATGATGCCAACAAGGTAGGCTCGATGCCTGTTCTATCTGAAGTAGATTTTGGGCCTGCCTCCTCACCCAATCCCTGAGAGTGGAAAGTAACGGCAAATAACCACTGCCAATCCTGCCATGGGCTCAGGGTAAAACATCAACAGAGAATGAACCAAGGAACCACCTTCAGACTGTGTAATATAGATTCACTGCAGTTATGTGTGGCATTATACACATGTATAAAATGTAGGTTTACAATCTTAACTTTTGAATGAGACACCTATCTAGGTGTAATTATGTATGAATCACTAGAGCCCTGAATGAAAGGGGCTGTGCCATCAAAGTTGATATAACCTAGTGAGGTCTTCCTTGATGTCCAGAGGAACTAGCTACATTTATGAAAAGAATTCTGGACATTGAGATGAGATTCTCACAAGGGAACAGCAAGGGGCCTATTAATAGGGTTTATTGTTTGTTATCTGCCTCATTAACTGCAAATCTCAACTTACTAATATGAAGCTCTCAATCATACCATCCACCACAAGGAATCTAAACACCGAACATTCCTGACATGAAAATCAGAGCAAGTACCTAATGATTCCAGTTTGCTGCTTTCTCTTACAGTCAGAGCCATAGAGATGTACAGTATGGAAACAGAACCTTTGGTCCAACTCATCCATGTCGACCAGATAGCCCAACCCAATCTAGTCCCATTTGCCAGCACTTGGCCCATATACCTCTAAACCCTTCCTATGCATGTACCCATACAGATGCCTTTTAAATGTTGCAATTGTACCAGCCTCCACCACTTCCTCTGGACATCTCATTCCTTACGCGCACCACCCTCTGTGTGAAAAAGTTGCCCGTTTTATATCTCTCCCCTCTCACCCTAAAACTATGTCCTCTCGTTCGGGACTCCCCACCCCAGGGGAAAGACTTTGTCTATTTATCCTATCCACGCCCCTCTTGATTTTATAAATTTCTATTAGGTCATCCCTCAGCCTTCAACGTTCCAGGAAAAATAGCCCCATCCTATTCAGTCTATCCCTATAGCTCAAATCTTTCAACCCTGGCAACATCCTTGTAAATTTTTTCTGAACCCTTTCAAGTTTCACAACATCCTTCTGATAGGAAGGATATCAGAATTGCACGCAATATTCCAAAAATGGCCTAACCAACATTCTATACGTGACCACAACATGACCTCCCAACCCCGATACTCAATACTCTGACCAATAAAGAGAAACATACCAAACGCCTTCTTCACTATCCTATCTACCTGCGGCTCTACTTTCAAGGAGCTATAAATCTGCACTCCAAAATCTCCTTGTTCAGCAACACTCCCTAGGACCTTACCATTAAGTGTATATATCCTGCTAAGATTTGCTTTCCCAAAATACAGCATCTCACATTTATCTCAATTAAACTCTATCTGCCACTCCTCAGCCCATTGGCCCATCTGATCAAGATCCTGTTGTAACCTGAGGTAACCCTCTTCTTTGTCCACTACACCTCCAATTTTGGTGTCTTCTGCAAACTTACTAACTGTATCTCTTATGCTCACATCCAAATCATTTATATAAATGAAGACAAGCATTGGACAGAGCACCAATCTTTGTGGCACTCCACTGGTCACAGACCTCCAGTCTGAAAAACAACCCTCCATCACCACCCTCTGTCTTCTACCTTTGAGCCAGTTTTGTATCCAGATGACTAGATTTTCGCTGTATTCCATGAGGTCTAACCTTACTAGCCAGTTTCCATGGGCTTCATCTTTGACACCTGGCACCAACATCTCAGGGCATGCACCATGGGCAATACTCACACACACCCCACATCCATGGAGACTAGCACCTGTCATGTGCAACGCTCACTATGCCATCATGGCACATCCTTGATCCAATTCCTCAGTTTAATACTGTGCCTCAGGATGCATTGGTCCTATCATTGCAATACTACTGCAAGGATATTTTGTGCATAAATACAGACACCGAGTACATAGACTGGATCAGGCTGCATCTCAGGGCTGCTTGTTTGCTGTCTTAGTGCTCACTCACTTAACACTGACCTGGATGCTGACAGCATCCTTTCCTTTCATTTTCTGGCTTTGACTTGCCTTTTTGTGGTATCCCCTCTCAGCCAGAGTTTCCACACTCACAATAGTACCATTTTTCCTTGCCATTTAGCACAGATACAAAGTGGCTATTCTCAGTCAAGGGTAATACCCTTTAGTTGGAGTGTCCCAGCAGACTAACCAGCATTTTCCAGTTCCTTTCAGTTCTGAAGAGTTTTTGAGATGTTAACTTTGTTTCTTTCTCCTCAGATGCTGCCAGATCTATGAAGTTTCTCTGAAACTTTCTGTTTTTATTTCAGATTTCCAGCATCAGCAGTATTTTGCTTTTCATCATGGTCATTGTCCTATATCAGTCCAGAAGCTTGAACATTATTAGTCAGTTGCTTGGAGCGGTCAAGGTCATAATCTGGCCCCCTTAAAGGATGAGGAGATGAAAGTCTGTTAACCTACCACCCAACTTGGCACTTTCTGCCTTATTGTGGGATGTTGTCTTCCAGACAGGAAATGAAGGTGCCTGTCACATGTTAATGCTGGTACAAGTGGGGGAAAGTTGGTAAGCTGTCCAAAGCAGTTCAGCAGGCAGATATAGCAGGGTGGGGTAATTGGTGGGTGATGACAAGTGAGGGAAGATATTCCATGCAATAGTGAGAGTTCATCAGCCTCAGTGCCAGGATGGTGCAGTAGCAGAGATAGAATGAGGTGGCAGAGAGGAAATGGTGGCACTTAGCCTGGTGGAGCAGAGAAGGTCATTGTACTTCTTCCTACACGTCTGGGCATTCTTTTTCAGGCAGCTGAGGTCACACTGCGTGGTGAGCAACCTTGGACCAGTTTGGTACCAGCTGTTGTTGTGGCCTCTTCTGACAGTCTTTGGGGAAGAGAATGTCCCCATTCACAAGGACCTGCAGGTCCTTGCCTACAAAACTAGGTGCCAATTTCCCCCTATCTGCCATGTCGAGGGCAAATCCCACAAACTGTGCAGGGCAGCTCTGGATCAACAGAGCTTGTCCAGGTATGCAACAACCAGAGTGGGACCATTCAGCGCAGCCATTTTGGCGCGAGAGATTTGGCCCGGCCTGTTTGGCGCAGCGCCCATTTTGCCGCTGACCCATTTAGGCGCAGAACTATTTTGGCGCAGCTCATATTTATTCTTTTTCAGGCTTAGTTAAAAGAATTAATGAAGGCACTAAAAATAAAAATAATGTTTATTCTTGTTAGTAAAAATGTTAAAGAAAAAAAAAAGAAACAAGTTAATTACGAAAAATCTAAAATATGACGTTTATTCAAAATTATGGGCAATCCCTCGTAATAACTGAATGTTCCACTCCAAGTTCGCATTGTAATCTCCTGTGGGTAGCTTCTGCATGATTGTTTGTTCTGTCCTCATTGTTTAAAGTTCTTTCATATAAATTCCACATTCCAACTGGAAAAAGCGGTGGACGCCTACCATTTCCTCTACATAATCTTCTACCTACATAGTTATCCTCAAACCAGTCCAGCAGTGGTTGCAGTTCATCTGGAAGTGCATCAGCCAAATGTTCAATAGCTTCATCAATGTTTTCAATCAGAATAAATGCAAGACCAATCATCATTTTAGCTCTCAAAGAAAACTCCGAGTCAATGTTATTCTTACTCAAGTATCGCAAACTGGCAAGATGTTTTCTCATATTTTGAGCCAGGTGAAAAAAAATCCCCGGATTTCTGCAGAAGGAAAAGACTGCTGTAAACTTTTGAAATTTGTGAGTTCAAAGTCACAGTTGATAATGTCAGGGCGGCATTCAGGCGGTATTTCCAGGACCATTTCAAATAATTTATCATATGTTGTTCATAACTTATTTGGGAGTAAAGCACACAACAGTGGGAACACACCTTCATGTATTTCCCCTAAAATAACATAAACTTGTGAAAATAGAGGTGGGGAAATTTTGAATGTTCCATCAACATATAACTTTTTTGATTGTTTCAGAAACTCGGCATTCCTTTTTCTTCCAAACATAAGAATTCTGCAGGTGGTGCTAATGCTGTCAGCCAGTAAAAATTGTTCTTCATTATATTCATTAACAGAATATGTTTTAAAGCTATATGGATGGCACAATATTCCGTTGAAATTAAAGAAATTCAGGGAAGCAGAAGCTAGAATACAAACACTCGTTAGAAGATTTAGTGAGAGAAATGATGTTGAGTATTTACAAGGGATTGCCCATAATTTTGAATAAATGTTGTATTTTAGATTTTTTGTAATTAACTTATTTCTTTTAATTTTTTTTTCTTTTTAACATTTTTACGAACAAGAATAAATATTATTTTTATTTTTATTGCCTTCATTAATGCTTTTAACTAAGCCTGAAAAAGAATAAATATGAGCTGCGTGAAATAATTCTGCGCCTAAATGGGTCTGCGGCAAAATGGGCGCTGCGCCCAACAGGCCACGCCAAATTGCTCGCACCAAGATGGCTGTGCTGAATGGTCCTAAACCCTGCTACAACTGGTTAAAGATGAAGTCAACAACTGATCCAGTATGGGATATCCATGTTCTTCTGGCTATAGAAAGTGCTAGAATTGAGCTAGCACCAGCAAGAAGGGTGGGGTTGATAGCTAATGAGTTGAATGTGGGAGAATAGGGCAAGAAAATTCACTCGGCCTCAAGAGGAGTAACCCTCTATGAAATTCACTGAAAGTTACACAGCCGAAATATGCAAAGATATAGACTAAGTATTCATGTTCAGTGCTCTGAAACAATAGCGAGCACAGTAAAATGTATTGCCAAGATAATTAAATACCAAATTAAAAGAACTATTGTGTCAAAGTGTAAAATCTTGGTTATGACCCATTTGGATTATTGTGTCAAGTTTTGGTCTCCTTGAGAGAAAGCAGGAAATTATAGACCAGTTAGTCTGACCTCAGTGGTGGGAAAGATGCTGGAGTCTATTATGAAGGATGAAATTACTGCACATCTGGATAGTAGTAACAGGATAGGACAAAGTCAGCATGGTTTTATGAAGGGGAAATCATGCTTAACTAATCTTCTTGAATTTTTTGAGGATGTAACTCTGAAGTTGGACAAGGGAGGTACAGTAGATGTAGTGTACCTGGACTTTCAGAAAGCTTTTGATAAAGTCCCACACAGGAGGTTAGTGAGTAAAATTAGGGCACATGGTATTGGGGGCAAAGTACTAGATTGGAATGAAAATTGGTTGGCTAATAGGAAACAAAGGGTAGTGATAAAAGGCTCCAATTCGGAATGACAGGCAGTGACCAGTGGGGTACCGCAGGGATCCGTGCTGGGACCGCAGCTTTTTACAATATATGTTAATGATATAGAAGATGGTATCAGCAATATGTTGAAGATTAGAGTGGTGCTGGAAAAGCACAACAGGTCAAACAGCATTTAAGGAGCAGGAAAATTGACATTTCGAGCAAAAGCCCTTTCTGATGAAGGGCTTTTGCTCAAAACATCGATTTTCCTGCTCATCTGATGCTGCCTGACCTGCTGTGCTTTTCCACCACCACTCTAGAAATGACAGTAAGCCAGCAGTGGCAGACATTTTAGGAGGTATTTCACGACTCTAAGCAAAAATACATTCCCAGTAAGAAGGAAAGATTCTGAGAGAAGAATAAACCAACCATGATTTACCCTTGAGTTTCGAAGATTGAGAGGGGATCTGATTGAGATGTATAAGATTATGAAAGGATTGGCACTCTGGCAGTAGGAAACATATTTCACTGATGTGTGAGTGCCGAACCAGAGGACACAGCTTAAAAATACGGGGTAGACCATTTAGGGCAGAGCTCAGGAGAAACTTCTTCACCCAGAGAGTGGTGGCTGTGTGGGATGCTCTGCCACAGGGGGCAGTGGAGGCCCACTCTCTGGATTCATTTAAGAAAGAGTTGGATAGAGCTCTCAAAGATAGTGGAATCAAGGGTTATGGAGATAAGGCAGGAACAGGATACTGATTAGGAATGATCAGCCATGATTATATTGAATGGCGGTGCAGGCTCGAAGGGCTGAATGGCCTACTCCCGCATCTATTGTCTATTGTCTATTGTCATAACGGACCTATCATAGGTTCAGCAAGAGTCACTAGACTAATACTTAATTTATAGGCTTTTACTTACTGTTATCAGCTTAAACAGCAGAGTCTTTCTACTCTACAGGGCAAAGGCTTTAAGAAGGTTTGGTTGAGATGTTTAACCTAATGAAGAGACACCAGATATGAACATGTAGATCAGCCATTTCAATGAGGCAAGTTGGGAAAAATCAGAGCGGTAGGAACATAAATCATGGTAATACATAATAATGTGAGATGTCATGGAGATTTTATTGGTTGTTGGTGGCCATTGAACTTTGGAATAAGTTGCCAGCTTATGCAGATTCACTGTAAGTGCTCAAAGATAGACAAAATCTTGTTAAACTGTGATTGAAACTCAGTGGGGATACAAGATGAAGTACAACCCATTGGCTACATCTAGCCTTTGGGTGTTTCTGATTTGGCCTGTGACAACAACAGGGAAAGCTATGCCACTGCCACAATGTGTGCAGAGTGTACACTTGCAATCATTTCTAGAGCCTGGCTGATTGGTCAACAGTTGTAAAACAGAACGATCCAAATGCATGGAGAGTTTCAAGTTCAACTGGATTTGTTGTCGGTAAATTGGACTTTGCCAATGATCAGAGGCCAGCATGAGCCGTTTCTTGATGAATGCAGCCCTCTGATTTTGATTTGCTCTCTGATTTTGCAAGTACATGTGCTGTCATTTCAAAATGTCTATTTATTTTTGAATTAGATTTTATTACTATTAATTATATTGCTTATCTATTTAAAAAGGTTTGTATCTGTATGAATGATCTGTGAATGTTTCACAAGATAAATTCCTATAGCCATATGGTACCACCAAAGTGGAACTTCAGTTAAGTGAGTAATATATGGACATAGGAAATAGGAGCACAGTGGCACAGTGGTTAGCTAGAGACCTGGGTTCAATTCTTGCCTCAGGTGAGTGACTGTGTGGAGTTTGCACATTCTCCCTGTGTCTACGTGGGTTTCCTCCGGGTGCTCTGGTTTCCTCCCACAGTCCAAAAATGTGCAGGTCAGGTGAATTGGCCATGCTAAATTGCACCTAGCGTTAGGTGTAGGGGAATGGGTCTGGGTGGGTTGTGCTTCAGCGGGTCGGTGTGGACTTGTTGGGCCGAAGGGCCTGTTTCCACACTGTAAGTAATCTAATCTGTAAGTAATCTAATCTAATCTAAACCCCTTCTACGCGATATGCCATTTAATGAGATCATGGCTAATCTTCTATCTCAGTGCCATTTCTCCACACTACAACCACACTCCTTAATATTTTTAATATCTAGAAACCCATTGATCTCTGTCTTGAACATGTTCAATGACATCCTGAACAGCATGGGGTAGAGATCACACCACCCTTTGAGTGAAGAAAGTCCTCCTCATCGTAATCTGAAATGACCTCTCTGCTACCCTGAGACAGTGACCCCTGGTTCTACTTCCCCTATCCCCAGCTAGGGAAAACATCTTGATTCCACCCTGTGGAGTGCAGTAAGAATTTCATAATTTTCAATGAAATCAACTCTCAGTCCTCTAAACTCTAGAGACTAGGCCCAGTCTTCTCATTGGATAACTCTGCCATTCCAGGAATGAGAGTCAAGATTAGAGTGGTTCTGGAAAAGCACAGCAGGTCAGGCAACATTCGAAGAGCAGGAAAATCAACATTTTGGGTAAAAGCCCTTCATCCAAAGCCCTTTGCCCGAAACGTTGATTTTCCTGTTCCTTGGATGCTGCCTGACCTGCTGCCTGACCTCCAGCACCACTCTAATGTAGACTCTGATCTCCAGCATCTGCAGTCCTCACTTTCGCCATTCCAGGAATCACTCTGATCCACCTTTGTTGCGCTCATCTATGGCAACTATGTTATTCCTTTGGTGAAGAGGCAAGAAAGGACGAGAGATATTCTCCTGAGAATGGAATAAGTTAAGTGTAGATTTAGTAGAGATGTTCGAAATCACAAAGGGCATTGATTAAACAAATACGGAAACTGTTTTTTAGCGGAAGGAGGGTTGTTAATTAAAAGACCCAGATTTACGATGGTCTGACAAAAAAACCCAGCAGGCAGCAGCTTTGTATATTTAGCAAAAAAAACTGATCTACAATCCTGCTGGTGGACAGGAATTGAAATATCGAAGCATAAATGCTGTTATCTGCAATGAGTCCCAGGATACATATGATTGAAGGTCTCCACAAGTAATCTTGTTTTAACATTACAAGATGGGCATCTGAGAGATTAGTTGTTTATGCACTTCTGAAGATAAGAATAAAGAAAGAAAATCTCTGTTCCTGCTCGAGATATAGCAAAGGTTTAGATATTTCTTAGAAGAAAGGTGGTGAATATATTAAAAAATAGAGTGTGTGATTTTAGAAAATAGAGTGTGTGATTTAAGAAAATTGGAAATTGGGAACATGTTCCATAACAGTTGTGAAACAGATTGCAGATGCACTTAGTATCTGTTTTAAAATGTGCTGTGAACATATTAAATCTCAACTCTAGGAGTGAGAGGTAGAGGAAAGCTTTTGTTTATGCATTCATGGGATGTGAGGATCATTGATTAGGCCAGCATTTATTCCCTATCCCTGATTCCCTGGAAGTGGTGCTGGTGAGTGGCCTTCTTGAACTGCTGCAGTCCATGGTTCAGAGACATCCTACACTATTTCCATACCCCCAAGTGGCTTGAGGTTTGATCAGATATTTCCCGATCCACCTGCCTTCCTGAATTGAATAGTTTAATTTTCCCCTTTTTTTGCTTTTCCATGAAGGATATTTGGCTGGTGTTAGGTAGGAACATTGAGGGCATATGCTTAATTACAAGGATTGGAGTCATACCTAGTACATAGGAAGATGATTGTGGTTATTGGAGGTCAGTCATCTCAGCCCCAAGATATCTCTGCAGAGTTCTTCATGGTAGTGTCATGGGCCCAACTATCTTCAGTTGCAGCATAAACAATCTTCCCTCCATTTTGAGATCAAAAGTCAGGATGGTCACCGATGATTGCACAATGTTCAGCATCCAGAAAGACAAGGGCAGCAGATACATGAGAAAACCATCACCCGCAAGTTCCTCTCCAAGCCACTTGTCATCCTGACTTGGAAATATATCACTGTTTCTTCACTGGTGCTGGGTCAAAATCCTACATGTGACTGCAGCAGTTCAGGAAGGTACTACTACTTTCTAAGGTACAAGCAGGCACAGGCAATGGATCCGGGCCCAGCCAGTGAGCCGACATCCCACGAGTGAAGGTGAGAATATATGATTAGTTTGGTGGAACCATTTGGTTTTGTCAAGACTTCATGGTTGGAAAGTAGTTTAGCAGTTTAAGGCTTCATTTTATTCAGCTCAAAGCATAAACCAAAACTTTAAATCAAACAAAGCCGAAAATTCACAATCTCTCTGCTGCATTCCCAACATAATGCCAACAGGGATATGGTGAAAATGCTATGAATTAGTTCAGGACCAAACAGGAGTTGAAACACCAAGAGTTTCCACTTTGTTGTAAAAGCAGTGCGTCTCCCTGCCTTAAAGAAAATCAGTGACGCAGAAAGCAATGTGATGATTTGCAGAGTTCCTGCAATCATGGAAGAGTGACAAACTGATTTGCCAAGTGGAATCAGTCACATTAGCAAATGTGGGTTCACCTTAAGGATCATCACATTCAGGCATCTCCTCAACAACAGCATGATGACAGTGGCTATTTGGCCCACGTAACATGGAGTATGGGGAGCAACTGGGAACATAGCAATGAGGTACAAAATCAGATGTGATATGACTAAATGTTTAAAGGAGCAAATAGCTGAATCTTGCTGATGATTTCTATAATTCCCTTTCACTGTTCCACTATTTCCCTTTCTCTCATGAGGTGCTGACTTTTCCTGGGGTTTGGCTCCAAAGAGATCAATACACCCTGAATCACTTAGCCAAGACATCTCCTTTTGTAGGGGAAATGTGAATGGCTGTCCTGGTTAATTTTCTTAATGTTTGTTCAAACTACCTCATGTAAAATATTTACGTCTTGGAGACACAACTCTATTTTGTATGTTGTAATAAGTTTTCTTCATAGTTCTTTAAACGTCTGTTCCATGCTCCTAATTGCAGTTACCAGCAACTGTTACAGTTTGTTTATTTTTCTCGGAGTCCACACCCAGAGTAGTTGGGAATAAATGGCATAGCAATAGATTGTAAACAGACTCTCAGAATCAAACACAGAATAATTCAACACTACATCCTACACTTTTGTCTGCTAGCTCGAGTGGTTCCTAACAACGTTACCAGCACTAACTATTTGAAGGGACTTTCTCATTAATTGAAGCAGTTTTAGTGTGGGATCAATCTCATGAACAATCATAAGCAGAACTGCTGAAATGCTAAAAGTTGGCCAAAGCGAAAGCTTGTTTTGCAACACATAATTTAGTTTACGCTGTGGAAACTGTTTCGACATGCTTCCAACATTTGTTTTTTAAATTACAAAAAAAACAAGCATTTTTTCTCTCCCAGATGCTTCTTTTAAACTATCAACAGGCTATTCAGCGTAAAACAAACAAGCAAAACGAGAGCAATTTCCATTTTAAAGCAAATTTAACCTATATGCTTATTTCTGTAGTCCTCGTGACATTTTAACCTAAGAGTGAGCTCTTTCACCTTTTATACACATTGCAGTGCTTGGGAAAGATTTTCTCAGTGTCCTGTCAGTTGGAGAATGGTGAGTGACACGGAAGAACCTACAAAGGCAGAACAAAAATAGTTTACAAAATGGGGAGAGAGGCGAACAAGCTGAGACAAATAAAAGATAAAGCTGGCACTTTTTTTTCAGCCTCAATGTATCCTAATGATCTAAAATGACCCTACATTTTTTGTGCTGTAGCGTACATACACCATTAATTACCCACTAACAGCTACCAGTCACGTAACAAAAGATTCAGAATGTGTTAATAGGCCTTTCTCGCAGAGTGAGAGCAAACGGTTGTGTCTGCTCTCTTACTCTGGCGACTCAGGGAATTTCCCACTGAGGCATCTAACTATTAGATGTCAAGTAAAATTCGTCTTTGCCTTTTTCTTTAAAAGATTCAATTCTCGACATTTTACAGTACACTCCAGTTAAAAGCAGTTGACATAACAGCAAAGATAAAAAGAACAAGAAACGGCAAAGGCTGAAAATCTGGTTTAACAGCAATTTGCCCACATACCATGATTAAATCAATTATTAATGAGGGGACTACATGCTCCTGGTAAGAGTGATTTCAGTAACAGGGTAATATTTTGTTGAAAAATTCGACTTGCTCGTGAAGGAATTTTTAAATATTAATTTAGTTTTATGCATGAGACAGAATTTTTTTTTAATAAATCCCCACGCTGATAAATTATATCTCCAAGAGTCTAATGCTGAAGCTTCATTTAAATATAGTGGGTTAGGTTCATGTGATGGTAGGCTAACTTCCTCAAAATAAATTATTTCTTTGTACAAGGCTGTATTGAAAGATAACACTCTGGAAAGCAAATCATGTTTGAAGAAGCCCAAATTAAAACAAGTCTTTCAAAACTCATTTATGCCTGAGATGGGTTTTAAAAAAAAATTTAAGCATCTATTTTAAGAAAACAAGTATATATATATATATATATGGAAAGACATGGACAGATGTCTGAACCTGCTAGGAGCTGCAAATTATTAGGATAAAACTCATAAATTCTTGGGACACAATCCTGCCAACCAACAGGATAAGGTCACTGCTCTTTGTGGGGTGGTTTGGGAAGGTTTATCAGTGTGTGCTCTGAATCTGACCCCAGCAGCTATTCCTATTGTTTACAATTGAGTACCTCCATCATATGGGCTGACAGATTGGATTCCAGACTTCCTGATACCTCTTGAGTTCTGTATGTTAGTACTGTGAGAAAATTCTGAAACATATCATGAATTTGTATATCATCCTGTGTGCTAGCCTTCAATGTATTGCTTCAAATTTTAGCATATGTTCTGCTAAGAAGCCAAAAACCTACAGTTGAAAAAAAATTGCTGGATAATATGTTCCATTGAAACCTGGCAACATAATCGAGTGTAAACCAGCAAAATACAAGTGAAAAGTCCTGGCAAAAACACCTTAAAATCAGAATTTTGACATTTTCTGTCACAGGCCTCATCATCAACTACAAGAGGACTAACTTGCTGTTTAACAGTGCCACTACCATTGGAAACTGTCCCATGGTACTTCACAGAAACCTAATCTGACAAAAATAGACACATGCAGATGTAATTGCAGAATAAGATTCCAAAAATATCAGTGCAAATTCCAGAATTTTATGCAACAAAAGATGTAATTGGAAAATGAAGGATTTGGCATTGACATAGCTACAATATATGCTTTACATATCTTACTGAAACATCTTACAGAATTTCACATATGGCACCATTTAGAAGTGGTGTGAATTTTCCCATTTAGAGAAGCACACCACTATCTAGAATACAGCAAGATTTCACAAAAGATAAAATGACCAATTCATCTGAATTTGTTTTGGTCACATTTGTTGAGGGAAAGGTGTAGCTGAAACAAAAAGGGTTTCACTGCTCTTCAAACGATGCTTTGATATTGCCTACTTTTTGTTGTTCTTGCTCATAGAGTCCAAACTTTATACAGGACTTAGTCCCTTTCACTTTTGCAGTCACGCTGGTGCTGACAATTCCCATTACCAGTTACGAGAATTAACTCGATTGAATTGGCTTTCCCATATTTATTTTCTTCAACTGGTTTTGTTAATCTGACAATATATCCACAGACCAGAGACACATTTGTATGGAGTATAGCCAGTGGATGGAGATTTGAACAGTCACTCTTTTTAAATGAAAGCACGAATGGATCATTTCTGCCAGCTGGCAAACATAGCTCCAATCCTCCATGACTAAACAGAGTTAGACTTTATAGTTGGAATGCAGCCATGAATATTTGGAGGCTTTTCCTGCCAGTGGTGAAACCATTCAATTTATAAAATGGGCGTCTTCCCAACTGGAGGAAAACGATTTTACTGCCACTCTGAGAAAACCTGTCTGCCACCAGCCAGGGCTTTACACAGTCTAACTTCAACCTAGCCTTCGTGTTTTGTGCATACCAAAAACATTTAAATTGTCAATCAGGGTAAGTTCTTTGGAGGAGGGAAGAGAGTAAGCAACTTGATATAAGCAGCTTTGTGCAGCATATACTTTATCTCCTACACATTTGTGATTTGGATGTTATACTCTCTATAAAGTTAGAATTAATCCTTCAGACTAAATGAGACCCACTAAAGTATGGTCTTTATTCCAAAACTGGCCAAAAGTCTCACACTAAGGGTTTCCCCTCTCTCAAGATGGTGAGAAGGGGAACTGATTGGGTGGGTTTGGCCTGGCGAGAAATTTAATATGTTCACCTCTGGAGTGAAGTACTGGGTAAGAAGGAATCTGGACAACTTCCTCAACTCACCAGCAATTAGGGCACTTCAATGATCAATTAGTCTTCTTGTAAGGGTGTCAACTCACTGCCTTTCCAATCACTTGTCTTGCTAGTTCAGGAGAAAGTTGGCTTGTTTCTCACCAGTAAGCAAGATTTTCCTGTGTTGGCTAAATATGGGAATGATTGTATTAGGTGGTAACTAAGACACCACCCTAACACCTAGATAAGTCAGTCTGTCACCCAGCTATCAGTACATTGACAAGTTTCTTGCCCTATCAGATGCTTTGACACTTACATGCAACTCACCAGAAGTTACTCACCAATCAATGGCTAGCAGCTTCTCGGTCCATAGGACCACTGCTCAAGGTTCATTCTGGAGATGATCCAGCAGTGAGAAGGTAAGTGATTTTGATTTTCTTATTGAGGAGAGAGAACGAGGTCAGGAAGATCAGCGATCAGGACGGGAGTTTCAGAGGTCAACCCAGAGCCCACCATCCATTCTCCAAATAACCTCAGATTTGAGCAATTTGAAGGCACTCATCATAAACTCAGTTCATCCTGGGTTTTCCAGTCAGGAAATCACCAACTTTCTCCCATGAGAAGCCAGGGAACTGGCAATTTGAGGCCATTAATTGATCACTTAAGACTATAAGGCATAAGAGCAGAATTGGCCATTTGGCCCATTTCGTTTGCTCCATCATTCAATGAGATCATAGATAACGTGATTATCCTCAACTCGATTTTCCTGCCTTTTTCCCATCACCCTTGATTCCCTTACTAATACAAAATATGTCTATTTCAGCCTTAAATAATCTCAATGACCCAGCCTCGAAGCCCTCCATGGAAAACAATTCCACCGATTCACGACTGTGAAAGAAGATTTTCCATCTCACCTGTGTTTAAACAGGTGACTCTTTATGCTGAGTTATATCCTCTGCTCCTATACTCTCCCACAAAGGGAAACAACGTCCCTGCATCTAATCTGTCAAGTACCTTAAGATCTTATATGTTTTACTCAGGTCTCCTGTCATTCTTCTAAACTCCAGTGAATATAGACCCAACCTACCCATAAGAAAACCCTTCCATAACTGCAATCAAACTAGTGAACCATCTCTGAACTGCCTCCACTGCCAGTCTTAACTTTGTTTAGTTAAGGGGACCAAATCTGTTCACAATATTCTGGGTGTGATCTGACAGTATCAGCAGAAGTTTCCAGTTTTTAGATCCAATTCTAATAAATTAAAAGTCAGCAGTCTATTTGATTTCTCTTTTAGGAGAAAGTGAGGACTGCAGTTGCTGGAGATCAGAGCTGAAAATGTGTTGCTGGAAAAGCGCAGCAGGTCAGGCAGCATCCAAGGAGCAGGAGAATCGACGTTTCGGGCATAAGTCTTTCTTCAGGAATGAGGAAAGTGTGTCCAGCAGGCTAAGATAAAAGGAAGGGAGGAGGGACTTGGGGGAGGGGCGTTGAAAGGAGGTTAAGGTGAGGGTGATAGGCCGGAGTGGGGGTGGAGGCGGAGAGGTCAGGAAGAAGATTGCAGGTTAGGAAGGTGGTGCTGAGT
>NC_057734.1:34755387-34758322 GCF_004010195.1 Chiloscyllium plagiosum
GATGGTTTGGTGGTGGGAGGTGGGGTCATGGTCAAGGGGGCAGTAGGAGGAGGTGTCCGCGAGCTGGCGTTTAGCCTCAGCGGTGTAAAGGTCGGTGCGCCAAACTACTACCGCGCCTCCCTTGTCTGCTGGTTTGATAGTGAGGTTGGGGTTGGAACGGAGGGAGTGGAGGGCTGCACGTTCCGAGGGTGAGAGGTTGGAGTGGGTGAGAGGGGTGGAGAGGTTGAGGCGGTTAATGTCACGGCGGCAGTTGGCTATGAAGAGATCGAGGGCAGCACGGGGTTACTCAGTTAACTTGAATGCTAACCTTTTGTGATTCATGAATGAGGACTCTCAAATCCCACTATGCTGTAGATTTCTCAGTCTGTCGCCATTTAAATAATATTCATTTCCTCTATTCTTCCTGCCAAAGTGCATAACCTCACATTTTCCCATGTTATATTCCATCTGCCAAATTTTTGCCCCTCGCTTTATCTGTCTGTATTGCATTGTAGACTCTTTGTGACACGCTGTTCCCACCGATTTTTATGTCATCCACAAACTTGGCATTCACTTCCACCAACAGTCAAGAATATATAATTTTACTTAATTTCTGGCAAGTCAAGAAAGTCACTCATGGACCTTCTTATTTAATATTTAATTATAGAGATAGAGAGAAGGGATGTGTTTCTCTTCAGGGTAAACACACCAAATATTTCCTCTTTGTGCCAAACTTCCAGCCAGTGTTGAGGCATCAGATAGTGCAAAAAATTTAATGAGCTGTTTATTGGCTCTTAATAAACTGTCAGATGGGTACTAGGCTGAGTTTTACTGTGGACAGAGTGCTCGTCAGCACCTAACATGTTTGCCCACACATTTAGAAAAAGGTTAAATCCCAGCTTAATTTTCTTGTTGATTTTGATCTCTTTCGTATCTTTTACATTTTAATTGAGGAGTCACAGTGAAAATCCAGGTTCCTGAGCTCAGTACATCAATGAGATTGTAAAGCTCTTCCACATCCCTTGTCTGGAACTTAGAGTCATAGAGATGTACAGCATGGAAACAGACAACCCTAATACTGAGGGCTGTTCCTTTAACCTCTTGTTTTCCAGTATTGGAAACATATGTGCCATGTGCCACTTTCTTCTGGCTATCATGGCTGTAGGCACACAAATGGGGTGAAGGGATGGGGAAGGATTGGAGTGGTTTGTGGCCTCCTTTGTTGTTGCGTTTCCGCTCCAAGTTCACATCAGTTCTATTTTGGGTGATGGGGGATTTCAGAGAGAACAGACTCAGATTCAAGGTTTTCACTGTAAATCTTTGGTGAATCTTGAACACTTTGGGACTTAGGTTGAAGAGACCCACACAGTAAGTCACGTTAACTGGCGTCATAACAAGCATACCTTGTGCAGATTGCAATGAGTCATATCTTGGCCAGACAATCCTACTCATTAGACTGCAGAAGGATAAGTAACACTTCTGAGAACATTGCAAGGAAGGCATGAATGATAATTTTAAATAATTAAGTTGATAATGTGTATCATAAAACCTTTAAGTACCGAGAAATGATTTACACAGCAGTGTAAATGTACAGCAATGTGATTTATATAACATGCTTAAAAGCTGAGACACAACTTCCTGTGTATTGTCAATATTTCCTTACACAGTAGCTGCCTGATTGTCAAGACATAAATGTAGTTTAATGATAAAAAAACTTACGCCTGCAATTATATTTGAATTAACCTTAGTAAAGAATACTGAAGTTGTTTCTGTTCTTAAAATTACTGGCTATCATATACTGTCGAATTTAATGTCTAGCATTGATTCACGTGATGTGCTAGTCAGAACATTTAATGTCAATTCTAAATTGCCCTGAAGAAGTTGGTGATGAGATGCCTTCTTAAACTGCTACATTCTACCAGATAATGCAGAGCTCCAAGATTTTGACCTAGTGAAGGAACATAGTAAGGAACAGGAATAGGCCGCTGTTGCCAAAACAGTGTCGTGGCCCACTGCCTTTCCAATATCAAGTCCCTTCAGCCATTCCTTTATATCATGTGAAGTGAACTAAGTTTGTTGAAGACTGACATCTGTGAGCTTTGTGACCTCAGGAGGAGGCCACAATAGATCATCCACTTGGCCTAGCTGTCTGAGGATGGTTGCAAATACTTTAGCCTTGTCTTATGCACTTATGTGTTGGGCTCCTCCATCATAGAGGAAGGGCATATTTCCTCCTCCTATTAGTTGTTTAATTATCCACCACCATTCAGGTTTATTATGGTAAGACTTCAAAATGTAGATCTGTTCTGTTGATTATGGGATTGCTTAGCTACACCTACTACATGCTGCTACATCAGTTTGACTTGTAAGGAGCTCTGTGTTGTAGCTTCACCAGGTTGACTCCTCATACTGAGGTATTTTTCTGGACATGCCCCCATGCATGCATACATACAGACAAGTAACAGGAGTAAGCCATGCAGTCCCTCAACCCCTCAGCCCATCATTCAGTAAGACCTTGGCTGATCTGATTGTTCTTGATTCCTGCCGAGCCTGCATGGTAACCTTGCACTTCCTTGCTTCACAAGAACCTAGCTATCTTTGTCTTAAAAATATTCAAAATATTACTTCCACTTCCTTTTCAGAAAGACAGTCATGATCCTATGAGAGAAAGTGAGGACTGCAGATGCTGGAGATCAGAGCTGAAAATGTGTTGCTGGAAAAGCGCAGCAGGTCAGGCAGCATCCAAGGAGCAGGAGAATCGACATTTCGGGCATAAGCCCTTCTTCAGGAATGAGGAAAGTGTGTCCAGCAGGCTAAGATAAAAGGTAAGGAGGAGGGACTTGGGGAAGGGGCGTTGGGAATGCGATAGGTGGAAGGAGGCTAAAGGTGAGGGTGAAAGGCTGGAGTGGGGGTGGGGGCGGAGAGGTCAGGAAGAAGATTGCAGGTTAGGAAGGCG
>NC_057734.1:34759433-34779995 GCF_004010195.1 Chiloscyllium plagiosum
CACCTTAACCTCTTTCCACCTATCGCATTTCCAACGTCCTTCCCCCAAGTCCCTCCTCCCTACCTTTTATCTTAGCCTGCTTGGCACACTTTCCTCATTCCTGAAGAAGGGCTCATGCCCGAAACGTCGATTCTCCTGCTCTTTGGATTCTGCCTGACCTGCTGCGATGATCCTATGAGAGACAATATTTCATCATCTCTCTTTTAAATTGGCAGCCTTTTATTTTCAAACAATGACCTCGCAGTTGTAGTTTGTTCTATAAGGGGAAATATCCTTTCCGCATCTACTCTGTCAAGTCCCCCCAGGTTTCATATTTTGCAATCAATATGCTTTTCTTTTCTCCAACAGGTGCAAGCCTCGTGATCCCCATCAGATGACCCGCTCAATGCACTATTCGTCTGGTAAACCATCTTTGATTGGTTCCAATGCGTTTACATTCTTCTACAAATAAGGTAACCAATGTGTGTGAACCATACTCCAGATGTGATCTCACTAGTCCCCTTTATAACTGAAGCATAATCTCTTCCCCACTTTTGTGTTTTGTTCCCCTTCCTATTCACTTTCCTAATTATTTGCTGTACTTGCATATTAACCTTGGAATTTTATGCACAAGGACATCCAGTCCCTCTGCTTGTCTGAGATTCTGCAACCTCTCACCGTTTCAATAAAGTTTTTTTTAGATTTTACTAAAATGGACAATTTCATATTTCCCCACATTATACTCCATTTGCCAGATCTTTACTAAATCACTAAACATATACATGCATCTTTGTAGCCTCCTGATGTCCTCTTCATAGCTTGTTTTTCTATCTCTCAATAAAACAGTTCATCTCCCAGCTTAATGATCATAGTTACAAATCATACAACACCAGGTTATAGTCCAACAGGTTTAATTGGAAGGATGAAGGAGTGGCACTCTGAAAGCTAGTGCTTCCAATTAAACCTGTTGGAGTATAACCTGGTGTTGTGTGATTTGTAACTTTGTACACCCCAATCCAACAATGGCATTTCCGAATCTTGATGATCATAGTAGAATAGGGGATATAGTGGGCCATTAGATTAAAGTTTGTGGTTGTGTGTATTTCTGCTGCTGTTCATATTTCATAGTGCCTTGTGGATGCCTAGTTTTAAGTTACTGGATTTATCCCATTTAGCATTATGATAATGCGATACAACAAAATGGAGTGTATCCTTAATGTGAAGTCAGGACTATATCACCACCCCATTCCACACTGTCATGGACAGACATATCTGAAGCAAGTTGATTGGTGACGGTGAGATCAAGTATGGCTTTCCTGTTGTTGGTTCCCTCACCATCTGCCGCAGATGCACTCTAACAGCCTTTGGCCTTTCAGACTTGGACACCTTGGCCAGTAATGGTGCTACCGAGCTGCTCTTGGTAATGGATGCTGAAGGCCCCCACCAGAGTGATTCTCTTCCCTTGTTCCCTTCAGTGCTTCCTCCAAATGGTGTTCAACCCAGAGAAATATCGACTCATCAGCTGAGGGGAGCAGTAGAAGGCTATTGGAAGGAAGTTTCCTTTCTCGTGTTTAACATAATGCCATGAGATTTCATGGGGTTTGGAGTTAATGTTGCAGATTTCCAGAACAACTTCCTCCGCCATACGGTGTGGCACTTTGCCACACCTCTGGTATGCCCGGTCTACCAGTGGAACAGGGCCTTACAGGAATGGTAATGTCAGTATTCAGGACATTGTCTACAGGTATGATTCCAAGAGTGTAAATATGTGAGTCTGTTGCTTGATAGGTCTATGGAACATTTTTTAAAAATCATGAATCCTGCTAAAAATGCCAGCAGAGCTAAATCATATCTCTAATTTTCCTGCAGTTTAATGTTCAAATTCCAATGCCACTGAACAGCCTAAAATAACTGGTTGAACATCCAAATCCAAACAGGTTGACATTCCTGACGAAGAACCTATGCCTGAAACATTGAGTCTCCTGCTCTTCAGATGCTGCCTGACCTGCTGTGTTTTTCCAGCGCCACACTTTTTGACTATGAACTTTGCAGTCAATACCAAAGCAAGAGTGCTTGCCATTGACCGTGAAGAAAACTTCCCACAACATTTGTCACATTATAGAGTTCTATTTACCTTAACCAGATTGAATTTGGAGCCATTGACAAGCAATCATTCAGAAACAGGCAAACAGCAGGGAATCTGATCAATCCAATCAGATTATCCAATTTTCATAGGTGGCAAGTGAAAAGCATGGACTATAAATTGCATTTAAATAATTGCAGAGAAAACTGAACAAAGATTGGGACAAGCTGATGGCATTAAGGGAGATACATAATTTATGAAGCAGAATTTCCTTGGAAGTATGAGACTCCATATCTGGGAAATTATTTTTTCAGAACCAGGGAGATTGTCATGGCACCTTTGTCTTACTACACTACCATAAATTCCTTATTGAATTAAGCTTAAGTTTTTCACCGAAGTGTTGCACCAAAAACTGAGTAATTAATTTAAGTTCAGTTGATGACATGAGTGTGGATTACAGCAGCATAGCCTAGATAATGGTAGGGCATGACTGACAGCAACTTGTAAATTTTTGCATTCGTCTGCAAGTGTGTGAACACCAGAAGTTACTATTAGATTTACACAGTAATGACGGCAAGTGCTGACAACCTTGACACAAATACCAGGCCATTATGAAAAGTTTTATGCAGACAGTGTTACTTACTCTTAGTTGTTGACATTCTCAGCCTTGTAATCTCCTCTGACCTCAAGTGAAACATCTCCCCAATTACTATTGCTGCCTATAACCAGTTTGGTTTCCTCTTTCATGCCAAAGTAGTTATACTGTAATATGTTCATTATCTATATAAACCCTTATCTGTCCAAGACTTGAATACTCCAGTTACATATGGGAAAGGTCATTCAGAAGTTCTTTTCGGGATAGAATATAAGAATAGCAAGTTGTCTTTTGACATTTTACATTGCTGAAGGCAAGTGTATAAATGCAAATCATTATTGGTGTTGATAAATTCCCCCCACTCAACTCTAGGCTCCAATTACTCTCTCACATAATCTTCTTCGATTTTGCTGGCACTGGTTCAGAATTCATCTAAACTTTCCTCTTTTATTGCTTCTGAACTCCCCAACACACTGCAATATAATCTCTTGTTCCATTTTGCCTTTGAATTATGTTGACATTTGCAGAGTCTACTAAATTATTATTCTTCAGGATCTTAAAACCTACATTCCCCAATCATCTGAATTTTAAAACCAATGAGTGGCATTAGCTCGCTATTTTTTTGCAAGTGCATCTTTTATTTAAAACCCTTTTTATGTTTGACAGTACCCTGCAGTCTGGGTTTTCATCTTGGTTTCTCACTTAAAAAAGTACAATTCTGCCTTAGTTCACAAAATACAACTGAGAATTTTAGATAGAAACTAATCTTAGGATCAAGAATCAGTTAATCCTAACAATTGAGAATTATAAACCCACAAAATGCCTTCTGATTTACACCCTGCACTTGTTTCATTCTTGGCAATGATTTTCATTCAGAGAAGATGAAATTTCACAGCTTGCCACGTTTTGGCTTGTATAATGGTCAGAGTATTTCACAGCAAATTTGCCTTTCCCATTACAGTTAAAGGCTACATACAATAGACTGAAGATACCCTCACGTAGCTGCACTTTCAAATTCCAGTCACCTTTCACCATCGACCTTCATGACCTTCAGTGACTCCTAAACCCTGATTTATTTCAAAATCCTCAATTATAAACCCATGGTGTAACTGTATCCATACTTCTTCAGTCCACAATCACAGAATGAATAATCATTCTCCTTGTTCTAGCAACTTCATTCTCTGCATTCCATCCACTCTACCACTGATGACCGAGTTCCTAGTCCTGATATTGTCATGGGCTGTGGAGATGTCTTCCAAAACCCATTCCATCTCTTCATCTGAACTCCTTGCCAACCCTGCTTTCAGTCACCTTGCCCTCAGTCCGTTCTCTTCCGTCTGGTGTTTCTCCTATTCAACTCCACCTTCCTGAGACCTACTAAAATAGTCTAGGCAAAATCAAAAATTGCTGGTGAAACTCAGCAGGTCAGGCAGCAACTCTGCAGAGAAAGCAGAGTTAGTATTTCAAGTTTGGTGACTCTTCATCAGAACTGATAGCAGCTTGGAAAATGTGGTATTTATACTGAGGATGAAGTTGGGGGTGTGAGGGGAGAGGTAAACAGATAGTTGGAGACAGAGCCCAGAAAAGAGAGAATTATGAGAGGAGTAGGCAGACCCGGGGGTGATTATTCAGAGGCCAGGACAGAAGAGAAGCTGAATAAATGATAATGAGAAATGAGAGTCAGAGAGAATGGGTAGGCTGTGCTGAAAACAACCCATCTCATGTGATAATAGGACTAAGAATGGGTGAGAATGAATTGGGTGTGCTGAAAGCAACCCATATCATGACAGGACCAGCGTTCGGGTGTGTAAAAACCATGGACACACAGAAGCAGGCTCATGAGTTATTGAACTTGATGTGAATTTTAAAGGCTGCAGGGTCCCTGAGTAGATTTAAAAATATTTTTGTTACAGATCTCCAACATCCGCAGCTCCTTGTTTTATTGAAATAACTTGGAGATGATTAACTATTCTAATAATCAGTCATGTTACCTAGCTCTCATAACTTGAGTAAAATGCTAGTTTTTCAAAACTAACATAAAAGCGGCAGAAAAACAAAACTAAGTGTTAGTAAGTCCATATTGTGTAACATGTCAATGATGTATTTTCTTATAATATACAGAAACAAAGTTACATTCTGATTTAATGGACAAATAGATTCTCATATTGTTGCTTGACAGTTAATGTAATTGAAAATCAACATAACAAAAATCAATTCAGCCACTTTCAGTAACATCATTGTGTTTGTTCTTTCATGTTATTTTTCTGTCCTGTCCTTTTCACTTACTCACCAATTTATTTCTCTTTTGAAGGGATAGACTCCTTGATGGAGTTTAATTCAACAGTCACTTTGTGCAACCCAGCATCTTGCTGAAATAACAATTCCTTTTTGTCCATCTGCTCATTATTAACGTGCGAGACTTGCTAATGCAAAATAACAAGGTGAAATCTGTTGTTTGCAAACCGTTAGCTGCATTGACTGGATTTTGAAGGCTTGTGTTTCTTTCTCAGACAGTCCTTAACTGAAAAGAGAAATCAAGTTGTTTTCTGCGAGTATATTGTAGATTGGATTTCCTGGTTGTGCAAGTGGAGTTCTGAGAATTCAGCCTCAGGTTGTTTGCTGGGGAGAGAATTAAAGTGGCAAGAACAAACAAGGCAGTGAAATCAGATTTCAGACAATGGTTAGAACAGAACAGGACAGGGGCTATGAAACAGTTTGCGAGAACCACTGGAAAAGGATGAAAACAAGGCTGAGGCTATTGGATGGCTATTAGCAGAGCCAGAAATTGTGTATCAGGGAGCTATTGAGTTGTTGATGAAGGTAACTCTGAGCAAGCTTTGACAACAGGATCGTCTTGAACCAAGTGTGTAGTGATAATCTAATCCTTGGAACTTGGGTGGAGTAAAGTGGTAGTCAGAGACTACTTGATGATCAAAGTCTTCACAAGGAGAAAGAAGTGAGCTCTAGATTAGATTCCCTACAGTGTGGAAACAGGCCCTTCGGCCCAACAAGTCCATACTGACCCTCCGAAGAGCAACCCACTCAGACCCATTCCACTACATTCATCCCTGACTAATGCACCTAACACTACGGGCTATTTAGCACGGCCAATTCACCTAACCTGCACATCTTTGTGACTGTGGGAGGAAACCGGAGCACCCGGAGGAAACCCACGCAGACACAGGGAGAACGTGCAAACTCCACACAGACAGTTACCTGAGGTGGGAATTGAACCTGAGTCTCTGGTGCTGTGAGGCTGTAGTGCTAACCACTGAGCCACCGTGGAAACTAGAGTTGTGAAAAACTCTCCAACCAGCATGGGATGGAGGCTAGGTCTTCAAGTATACTCAAAGGTGAGGTAGGCAGATTTTTAATCAGTCAAGGAATCAAGGGTTATAGGTAAAAGACAAGAAAGTAGAGTTGAGGGTGTTGAGAATGATCATATCAGCCATGATCTCATTGAATGGTGGAGCAGACTCAATGGGCTGAATGTCCTACTTCTGCTCCAACGTCTATGGTCTTACCATCTTAAAGGAAGTCTAATATACTTGTGGAAATGACCAGTAAATCTGTGAGACTTCTATTTTTTTATACTGGCTACTTAAAGCGTAATTTATTTTTTCAACTGAATACAATTTGCCTGTTAGTCCATGTTTTTTAAAAATTTTGGGCTGATTGTCACAGCAAATGTCTTAAAAATGGAAGAACATGATTTGTTCCAATGGGTTTGTTTGGGAGTTTGATTCTTTAATTTATTAGTCTCTGTGGGGATTGTGATAACAAAAAGAAAGAAAAACTTGCGTTTACATAGCACTTTGAATAATCTCATGATATCTCAGAACACTGAAATAATGAAGCACCTTTGAACTGTCATTGTGGGCTGTCCCTTAATATGAGGATCATAGTCTACTCAGGTTGTAGATTTCTAGAAACATGGGTCTCTTGAGCCTGCTCTGCCAATCAATGTGATCATGGCTGATCACCCAACTGTTTCAACTTTCTCCTCAGACCTTTTGATCCCTTTAGTTCTAAGAACTATACATAATTTGTTTTGAAAACATTCAATGCTTTCTGAGGCAGTGAATTCCACAGGCTCATTATTTTCTTCTGCTGTGAGTCTTTGTGCAACTGAACAGCTGGATTATTGAACTATGGATCTTTGAGTATATGGAGCAGGATATCTCACAAGGCAGTACAGGATATTTTCTTTCCCTTCCCTTCTCTGTTGCCTCTCTGCTTCATCATTAAGGCATTTGGACTCAAATTGGGATGCAGTTTGATGGACATGTTATCACTATTTTGAGGGATTTGAAGCAAGCTCCTTCCATTTATTAATGTCAATACTACTACACTTCAATGAGAACTTTAACATGTCTTTATAGCATGTTCTTGGTCCTTCCCTTAGTCATTGGTCATTGGTCATTTGAAAGTGAGGAAACAGACCCTGACAGAGCAGATATTTTTCAGCCATCTGTGTGCAGTGCCTTGTCTATCATTGTTCATCTTATAGATAGAGCTGGCTTCAAGAGGATACTAGCAATTTTCAAACATACAGGTGCACCTGGCATATTTGACTCAAAATCCCCAGGTCACTTGAGAAAAATCACTTACCAGTGTGAACAATTAGACAGAAGTTGCCCAGTAAATTGATGAAAGGAAATGGTAAGGGTCTACTCCTAAAATCACAGACTGGTTCCGTCCGATGTTTTCAGCTGAGGAAGTAAGTCAGAAGGTAGAAAGGGGCTGTTGTAATATAGGATGTTTCTTTAATGTAGGAAAACATCCTAAGGCATTACACTGGAACTTAATTAGCCAAAGTTGAATGGTCTTGCATGATTCGATGGTAGGATACATTGAAATTGAGCCACATTTTGCTCTTACTCAACATCCATATATCATCACTATTAACCACTTATCTATGTTTACACTTCCAAAGGCAAAAGCTGCACATTTAAAAAAAAAATTGGTTTTTGCATATTCCTAATTGCACTTGAGACGATGGTGGTGATCTACCTTCTTGAACCATTGCAGCACATTGGGTGTGGATACTATGCTGTAAGAGTGGGAATTCCAGGATTTTGACACACCAACAGTGAAGAAATGGTGATAGAATTTTTAAGTCCAGATGATGTGTGGCTTGAAGAAGAGGAACGTCCAGGTGGTGATATTCCTATTTCTCTGCTGCCTTTGTCATTCTAGATGGTTAATTATTGGAAGATGTTGTTGCAGGAATCTTGGTGCATTCTTGCAGTGTATTTTGTAGATGGCAGACACTGCTGCCACTGTGCATCCGCAGCCGAAACATCTATAATGTTAAGAGAGGTGGACAGAGTGTCAGTCAGGGGAACTGCTTTGTCCTGGATAGTGTCAAGCTTCTTGAGTGTTGTTGGAGTTGCACTCATCCAGGCAAATGGGGAGTATTCCATCACACTCCTGACTTGTACCTGATACATGATAGACAGGCACTAGAAAATCAGAATTCATTGCAGAATTCCCACTCTCTGGCCTGCTGTTGTGGCCAGAGCATTTAAGTGGTTGGTCTAGTTATGGGTCAGGTTAATTGTGCTATTGCCTACCACCACTTAGATGAAACCAGTTAACTCACTTGGGACTGATGTTTGAACATCTACCTTTCATGATCTGTACTATTCAGTAACTTACTGAATACATGGGGTTTGCAAGGCCCTGAGACTTTATTAGGATTACATTTGTGTTTATTGTTGCCATGAAATTTATAGGTGAAATGTTTGTAAAGTAAACATATGGATATCCCAATGCTGACAAATCAGTAGCATTTATTTATTATCTACACATCTCAACCATACCACGAGCTACATATTTTTTGCATTTACAGCAACAGAAGTATCAGTATTCTTGACTTGGCCAAAAGCCCAGACCCACCATTTGGCTGCAGTTCCTGAACAACTGTGGGCTGTAATTGTGAAGGCACTAGAAGAAGCAATGTTAGTAGAGCCCTCGGAGAAAATCACAGTTTATAGATGCGATATAACTGCTTCAGCAGTGACAGCAGTTCAGTGCCCCCACAGTGGGCATTCTGAAGGGTAGGTGAAAACCCCTGGCAGTCCACATCAGCAGGAAAAAAAAGGAGGTGGAGTTGAGCTCGTCATTGACTTTGTCAATGACATTCAGTTGAGTGGTGAGATACTTATTCAATCTTAACACTTCAATGGTCAATTCAGTCATAGAGAACGAAACTAATCTGCAGCTAATCCTTGCCAGCAGTAATCTTTTACAAATCTATGCAGACTCTCTGTTTAATGTAACATAAATTGGATAAAGTTAAAACACAACACCAAGTTATAGTCCAATAGGTTTATTTGGAAGCACTAGCTTTTGGAGCACCGCTCCCTCAACAGGCTAAATTGGATAGTGATGCTGAAAATCAACTGGATCATTGTGACAGTGTGATAGTTTTCTTTGAGTAAGTCTGGCAGGAATTTCATGGCAACAATAAACACAAATGTAATCCTAATAAAGTCTCAGAGCCTTGCATGCCCCATGTATGTAGTGAGTTACTGAATAGTACAGATCATGAAAGGTAAATGTTCAATCATCAGTCCCAAGTGAGTTAACTGGTGTCATCTAAGTGGTGGTAGGCAACAGCACAATTAATCTGACCCATAACTAGAATAACAGAGGACTATTTAAGTTTGAAGGAGGGCACAGCTTCAGAGTAAAAGGACGATTCTTTAGAACTGGGGTGAGGAATTCCTTCAGACAGAAGATAAGGAATCTGTGGAACTCATTGCCACAGAGAGCTGTGGACTCATTGAGTGTGTTTATGACAGAGGTAGATAAGTTTTTGATTTGTAAAGGGATCAAGGGTTATAGGGAGAACAAAGGAACATAGGAACAGGAGGAAGTCATTTGGTCCTTTGAGCCTGTTTTGCCATTCTGTGAGATCATGCTTGGTCTGTGGCCTAATTTCAAACTCCTGCCTTGGGCCCATATCCCAAGATATTCTCGCTTAATAAAAATTTGTTTATCTCAGATTTAAATTTAGCAATTGAATTAGCATCGACCACCGTTTGAGGAAAAGAGTTCCAAACCTCAGTTACTCACTTCAGTTCTGATGAAGAGATATCCAGACTCGAAATATTAGTTCACTCTCTCTCCATGGATGCCTACTGACCCACTGTGATCTCCAACCTTTGTTGTTTTCTGTACAGATTCCAGCACCTGTAGTAATTTGCTCCTACATCCATCAACTTACCTCTGTCCACCTCTTCAAAGAATTCAAGGAAGTTTGTCAGGCATGACTACCTTTCATGAATCCATGCTGGCTGTCCCTGATCGACTGACATTTTTAAAGTCTATTCGCGATTATAGACTCCAGCAATTTCCCCACCCCAGATGTCAGGCTAACCGCTTTCCCTTTACATAGCGCTAAAATATCTTCTTATTGTCTTTTATGCCCCTTGCAAGTTTCCTTTCGTAATCCTTTTTAGCTGCTATTATAATTGTTTTATGGTTGTTTATAGGTCTTTGTATTTTGTTTCATTCTGCGGGATCTATACTGTTCGATACATTTTTATAAACTCTTCCTTTTAATTTTATGCTGTCCATGGCTGTTTCGTTTTTTTGAGGTGGAGCTTCTCCTTCTCTTGGGTACAAATTGCTTCTGAATAGCATTAAATGTTTCTCAGAACAGTCTACACTGTTGCTCAGTTGTTTTACTTATTAATGGAGCTTACTGTGGACAGTTTTTGCCCCATTCTATTAAGTCTGCCTTACTTAAACCCACAACTCTTGGATCCAATCTTTGCTTGTGTCTAACAAATGTAACGTGAAACTTGACCATGTTATGATCACTATTTGACAAATGCTCAAGCACAACTTAGGTCACTAATTAGATTAAGCATATTGCTCATTACTGGATTCAACATTGCTTGCTCCCTTGTTGCATCCATGACATTGCCAGAGGAAACTATCCTAGACTTTAGATGTCAAAGCATCAGGACCACTTCCAAAAAACCAAAACAACTGCAGATGCTGAAAATCAGAAACAAAACCAGAAATTACTGGAAAAACACATCAGGTCTGCATCTGTGGAGAGAAATCAGAGTTAATGTTTTGGTTCTAGTGAGCCTTCTTCATCTCAATACACTTCCATCTTGATCCACAAGGGCAGCAGATACATGGGAACACCACCTTCTGCAAGTTCTCTTCCAAGCCACGCACCTCTTACCTTGAAAACATATTGCTGTTCCTTCAGTGTCATTTTGTCAAAGTCCTCGAACTCCCTCCCTGATTGGTATTGTGGGTTTACCAACAGCATCTGGACTGGTTCAAAAAGACAGCTCACCACCACTTTCTCAGGGCAACTATGGAAGGTAACTAAATGCTGGCCTAGTCAGGGACTCCCACGTCCCAAAATCAGTTAAGAAAAAAGAACTGCTTTCAAGAAGGACTTGTGGTTGATTAGAAGTCCAGTTACCTCAGTGACCTCAGTAATAAAAAGAATATGGTCAATGATTCTTTGACCAAAATAACACAGAAGGACAGTATTCTATAATCCCTGTCTTACCTCCCTATAAGAGCTGTCCAAATAACTTACTTGTCCATATTTTTTCTCCACAGCCCTTCAGTACTTTCCAAACATAAAGTACAGTAGCGCCCCGTCTTACGAACTTAATCCGTTCCGGCACCCGGTTCACGAACCGAAAAGTTTGCGAACTGGATCAATTTTTCCCATTTGAATTAATGCAATTCCAATTGAGCCGTTCCCCAGCCCCGAAAACTTACTTTTTTTACGTTATTTTTATTTATTTGCGGCATTGAAATTTAAAATAACCTTAATTATAGAAAGATACTCTATCACTAAAATAAAACTGATAATTGTACTGCACTTCACCTTTGTGGTTGTTAGTTGATGGCACGGGTGGATGGTGGAGGAGGAGAGGAAGAGGAGGACTGCTTCTTCGAAGGAGATTCCCCTTCCAGAAGAATGTCGGTCACTTGTTCGGATATTTCCGGAGTCTTTTCTCTTTTTTGTCTCTTGGAGGTTGATGATGCCACAGAAAAACGATCCAGAGAAACTTGTTTTTTTCTTTGTTGCAGAATTTTCCGAAAGTGGGACATCACATTGTCATTTAAAATGTTCACTGCTCTGGTGGTCACAGTTTTGTTAGGGTGAGGCCTCTCAGCAAAAGCCTGCACTTCACTCCATTTGCTACAAATGTCTTTGATTTGAACACTTGATACATCTTCCCTCTCATCTTCCTCCTCCCCAGAATGCTCCTGCTGCATAACCTTCACCTGCTCCTGTTGCAATTCAACAAGATCTTCTGTGCTGAGTTCTTGTCTGTGGTCCTCCAATAGCTCCGCCACATCATCCTCGTCGACCTCCAAGTCCATATTTTGGCCCAGGATCACAATCTCGTTTGTACCTTCGTTTGTACCTTGAATTTCGTACGTACGTTGAAGCAAAATTTTACGTACAATCCTGTTCGTAAACCGATTTGTTTGTGAACGGGGTCGTTCGTATGTTGAGGGGCTACCGTACAAAGATTTACAAAAATATTCATTCTCGCCACAGTTTAATCAAGATCTTGTTGGATAGGTAATGTTTCCGAAAGGGTTTTGTTGGAGACTGTATTAGGCTCCACACAATCTGCAGATGTCGTAAGGACTTGGGTGAGGAAAGGCAGAACATCTTAGGACCTTGTCCGGTGATATTCATGTGTTTTCCAATAGTCTTTGCAACAATATCTAACTTATTCATGTAACTTGTGCCGGATTGCTATCAACAAAACTGCTCTTTGTTTAAGGTAAAAACAGTGACTGCAGATGCTGGAAACCAGATTCTGGATTAGTGGTGCTGGAAGAGCACAGCAGTTCAGGCAGCATCCGAGGAGTGTGGGACCGACTTGACACTGACATTTTTTACAAACCCACCGACTCCCACAGCTACCTAGATTACACCTCTTCCCACCCTACCTCTTGCAAAAATGCTATCCCGTATTCCCAAATCCTCCGCCTCCGCCGTATCCGCTCCCAGGAGGACCAGTTCCACCACAGAGCACACCAGATGGCCTCTTTCTTTAGAGACCGCAATTTCCCTTCCCACGTGGTTAAAGATGCCCTCCAACGCATCTCGTCCACATCCCGACCTCCGCCCTCAGACCCCACCCCTCCAACCATAACAAGGACAGAACACCCCTGTGTACTCTATGCTACTTTCTCCCCACCCCCACCCTCCTCTAGCTTATCTCTCCACGCTTCAGGGTCACTGCCTTTATTCCTGATAAAGGGCTTTTGCCCGAAACGTCGATTTCTCTGCTCCTCGGATGCTGCCTGAACTGCTGTGCTCTTTTAGCACCACTAATCCAGAATGATGCTCTTTGTTTAAGACAAGAGCCTGTTCTTGTTAAGATGCACTTGTCATTTTCGTCCAACACCTGTAAAAAAAAGGTAGGCCTTCAAATCCAGGCAAATAAAAGCAGATGGCGGCAGCAAATTACCTCAGCCACAAGCAGGTAGTGGGTGGCACAGTATCATATGCAACAGAAATCAGAGATACTTCAAAGCTTTTTGATCACTGGGGAAGAACTTTTCCTTTTACTGTGAGCACAGAAGATGAAAATTTACGTTGTGGAGGCAAATTGGTATTTATACAATAAGACCCATAAATGTTATTTCTATCATATTGTAGTCTGCAGGTTGCATTCACAAATAATGACAGCATGGACCTAGCCATAAATCATGGATCAGTTTATTTGAATGTCTGCTGTCATTGGCTGTGAGCGCAGCTCCAATGTAACAGTTGTATAATATGTTCGAAAGGAATCGCAATTACATTTGATGGTCATTATAAGCCTAAAATTACTGTAGTGCAGTATTTCCAAAGGAGAACTGTAAATTGTGAAATTTTAACAACTATAGCTTTAAAGATTAGTATGCATTTTAAATTTGTGTCCCTTTATTCAATGGAATACCGTCAAATGTGCACAGGGTAATCATAACAAAATGGATACAATGTAGGTCAAAGTTTCACATTACACACTAACGATTAATTGAATTTTTTTTTAACCAACTTGCTCTCGCAGATCTCTACTGTCAGTCTCTTGTGCCAGAGAATTAAGCCTCTCAGGGCTCCTGAGGGTATGTTGATTGCAGCGTGCATCATTGTGTTTAAAGACTGCCAGTTCTGGTGCTCCCAATGCATCCATTACACTTATGTCCTTCCTGGTCAGTGGACTGCCTCTGTATTGGAGGCAAGTCCTCACACTATCCACCCCTGAGTTACACTTTGATTTTATCACAATACAGGCTAAGATACCATGAAGCTGCTGGTCCTTCCCCAGTGACTTTGCTGGGCTTCTTAATGATGACTAGCTTCTCTTCATTCTGTATGCAGACATCATTAAACACTTTCATACAGTAGTTTCTAATCTGCTTCACTTGGGAGACTGACAATTTTGATAGTTAGTGCATATCAAGCTCTTTATCTTTCTTCTTGGCTGGCTGCCTTTGGGAGTCAAAAGATGCATTGCTGTTCTCGATGGTAAGGAGTACTTCTTCATCTCTAACATACTGTCGACAGGTTGTCTAATTCCACTCATCACAACATTTTGTTTGCCACTTATGCAGTGCAACTGGATTCTTAAATCTTTTAAATCATTAGCATATTGTCAGCCCCTCATTAATTATACTGAAGCTGGGTCCGCAAGACAAAGGCTGATAAACATTGCAAGCATCTTTTGATGTAGGGTCAACCATTATTCTTTTGTTTGCCATAAGCATGCTAGAGTAATCTTACATTGCTACATCACACCCCAACGATGTAGATGATCTTATTGTCTTATTTACATATTGACATTGACCCTTTACACTTTAGTAATCTCCATTTTCATTAATACTTCTCTGCACAAAGCAACTCATCGAGCATATTTACTCAAAACATGAGGTGATGTGGGTATTGGAATGAAAGTAGTAAATCAGCAAGTCCTTACTTGAAAGGTAGACCCACAATATTGTCCCGAAGTTAATCATGATGACAGGGCAAGGAGATTTGGGTTTAACCAAGTTCACAACAAATTTAGACCTAAAGTCAGGACACAGTCGTCAACTTTACCTGGATGTTTTCCAGGAGATTGTATTGTCTGAACTCTTGCCTGTTGTCCTGACATTACTTAACCAACACATTCACCCTCTAGCGCACTATTATTACACAAACAGACTTTTCTTTATCTGAATGGAGACCTCTTGACTATTTATAGTCTTCCTTCCCCACTTCCAATATTATTATAATAAATGAAAAATATGGTAATTGAAGTGTCTTGCTCGTTAATCTTTAATCTCTGGAGATACCAGGAGGGTTGGGAACACCATGTGAGGATGTTGTTCATGCACACAAATGGTGATCTAAGTGTGGAATAGACTTTCAGGTCAGGTAATGCAGGGAAAACATCTGGAATCTGTTAAGATCCAGCTGGTTAATATTTAAAGTGGAAGGAATTGGGGATGATAATACAAAGCAGAGCAGCACTTGTACTATCCTTTGTGCAATATACATATGAGGGGCAAATGGGTGACTTTGCATCATAGTATATTACCATCTCATTTGGTTGTGCTCCTGGTGGATCTTAGCAATAATATAGCATTAGTAGCACAAAATTAAGGCAGATTTGCTGCTGTCTATCCTTAAAGTTAACCTGCAGTAGCTGATATCTAAATAGCTGGTATCTGAACAGCTTAGTCAATGACAATGCTTTAGAAATCTTACTGTAGGAAGATCTGTAGCAACTACGTACTGTTTGAGGAGATGACTGACCTGCAATAAAAAAATGAATAAGTTGTATACTAACAGCTGGAAGCAGACAAGGAAGACATTTACTATCCTGTATATGTTTAATATGTGCCTGCAGGCTAATATGTAATATTTAATAAAGTAACTTTACTGACCATCTTGGTAGATTTAATGAGTTTGTTTCAGAAGGTAGGGAACAGGCTTAGGGAACTGTCAAACTGGCCTGGGCTTCTTGGGCTGAATGGCTTGGTTTGGTGCTCTTGGTACTATACGTTATGTAATCATCCAGGGAAAATGTGCAGCAACTTTGTTTATCTTTTGCACAGACTATAAGTATGGACTCTGTTGCATTACAGAGAATGTACCAGGGATGTGGTTTGCACAATGTGAGTGTCATGTAATTTGGAGAATAAGTTTTGGAGAAAAGCTGGCATGAGGAGATTTTGGGATGAAAAGCTACCAGGCAACAGCTTTTGGGTTTGATTGAAGACGAATAACAGATCTGAGCAGCGGTTGAACACAGACCTCTAGAAATCTGCAAGCAAAGACAGCAGCTCTGTCTCTTTTTCTCACCTTCTGTGAATGGAAAAAAAAATTAACACTCAAAGAGGCTGAAAAGAAGAACTTATGATTCAAGCAACGACTTTGTTCAACTTGAGAAAGCTGCCTTATTCGTCCTTGTGGTTTGGACTCTTGATTGAGAGAGTTTGTTCCCTTTTATCTATATTTTCCACCCATGATATTTCTGCAGAGCAGTCTGTGTCCTATTTGTAAGTGAACATGTGCGTATCTTTTTACGAAGATGCATGCCTTTTATATCTGCTTCCAGGAGAAGGTTGCAGATAAGAAGTGAAAAATTCCTGTCTACTTGATGACCCATAGCTCCAAGTATTTAGAAAAAAGAGTTGGTCCATTAAGATTCAAGAAATTGAGATCTTAGAACTTATGTTCATAGGCAATGAAACTGTTAGGAATGCCTAGTTAAAATGTTGTTGTTTGTGCTTATTATAAATATATAATATGATTTTATACCAGATGTATCCTCAGAGTGGCTCATGAATTTCATATTTGTCTGATCTCCTTTGTAAGTCCCTAAGAGTTTTCAAATTGAAATTTGAAAACTAAAAGGCAGCAGCACAGTTTGATGACTTCTGCAGGAAAAAAAAAGTTAGCTTATTGTACGACAATTGCTGGAAGTTATCTTGGTAAAACGTGATAAATATATCATCTAAAATGCATTACAATGATTTAAAATAACAATAAAAAGTTGCATATGAAGATGAAAATGAGGTCACTCACCACTATCATTGCCGGTCTGGCACACTTGAAGTGACTGAGTTGAAAACTTGAAGTCAGAATTCAATGACTGCAATGGCCTCTGGAGTCATTGGTGAGTGCTCCCACAGGTGGACTGAACTAAACTGGCCCTGCCAGTGAGTAAATGCTCCTGTGTTTTGCTTTTACAGCATTGTAAGTTGTGGTTCTTGCTTCAAAATGTTACGGTGCAAAAGTGGTTGCCTACAGTCAGACCTTGATATAGATAAAAACTTTAACAATTGAATCCTTGCTGTGTGGAAGCAGACCATTCGGCCCATTGAGTCCACACTGCCCTTTGAAGAACAGCCCACCCAGCCCTACCCCATCCCGGTAACCCTGCATTCCCCATGGCTTATTTACCTAACCTACACATCCCTAGATACTATGGGCAATTTAGCATGGCCAATTCACCTAACCTGCACATCCCTGGATACTATCAACAATTTAGCATGGCCAATCCACCTAACCTGCACATCCCTGGATACTATCAACAATTTAGCATGGCCAATCCACCCTAACCTGCACATCCCTAGATACTATGGGCAATTTAGCATGGCCAATCCACCTAACCTGCACATCCCTGGATACTATGGGTAATTTAGCATGGCCAATCCACCTAACCTGCACATCCCTTGGTACTTATGGGACAATTTAGCATGGCCAATCCACCTAACCCACACATCCCTGGATACTATCAACAATTTAGCATGGCCAATCCACCTAACCTGCACATCTTGGACTGCAGGAGGAAACCAGAAATCTCATACTTCTGGTGAGATAGGAAAAGCCCTTCACACGTCCAGGGAGTCATTGTCAAGGAGTTTTTGTTTCCCTTGGAAATATTGAATTTAAAAATGTCTTTTGTGATTTCTTCCTGAGACAAGTACAGAATGGTCTCATGACAAACTGAATCCAAAAAGCTATCCATGTGATTTCTGGGAGCAATTCTGTAAGATTCCTTCTGAAAATTCTAAAGACAAATGAGCTTTGTTTTAAAAAAAGTTTGCAATATTGTAACTAGGCATTCAAGACAGGCACCAACACTTCATGGAGAAATGTGACCTTTGCAGCTGGGATCATCTCAGCAATGTTAGCTGGCTGACTGAGATGTATGTCACCATGAAAGCTAGCTCCTCCAGGATAATGGAAGGATCAGGCACAGATATGTGTTTTTTATTTGTTTATGCAATGTGAGTGTTGCTGGCTGGGCCAGCATTTATTCCCTGCCCATAGTTGCTCTTGAGAAGGTGCTGTGAGCTTCCTTCTTGAACTGCTGAAGTCCATGTTCTGTAAGTAGACCCACAATGCCATTAGGGAGGGAAGTTCAGGATTTTCACTGAGCAACACTGAAGGAACTGTGCTGTATTTCTAAGTCAGGATGCTGAGTGATTGGAGGGAAACTTGCAGGTGATGGTGTACTTATGTATCTGCTGCCCTTGTCCTTATGGATGGAACATCGTCATGTGTTTGGAAGGTGCTATCTAAGGAGCCTTGATAAATTTCTGCAGTGCATCTTGTAGAGGGAGTGTAAGTTTGTGGATGTGGTGCCTATCAAATTGGCTGCTTTCTCCTGGGCAAGATCAAGCTTCCTGAGTGTTTTTGCAGGTGCACACATCCAGCGAGTGGGGAGTATTCCAATACACTCCTGACTTTTGTTTTATAGATAGTGAACTAGGTGTAGGTAGTCAGGAGGTGAGTTACTCGCTGCAGGATTCCTAGCCTCTGACCTGTCCTTGGAGCCATTGCATTTATATGCCTAGTCCAGATTAGATTCTGGTCAATACGAACCTGCAGGATGATGTTGGGGATTTCAGTGATGGTAACACTATTGAGTGTCAAGAGATGATGGTTAGATTCTCTTTATTTGCGTTGGTCATTGCCTGGCATTGTGTGGTGTGAATGTTACTTACCACTTGTCAGCCTATGTATTGTTGCATTTGGACATGGATTGCTTCAGAGTCTGAGGATTCTACTGAATGTTGTACAGTCATCAATGAATATCTAGGCAAAAGTGGGTAATGCAGATGCTGGAGATTAGAGTCAAGATTAATGTGGGTCTGGAAAAGCACAGCAGGTCAGGCAGTATCCGAGGAGTAGGAAAATCAATGTTTCAGGCAAAAGCCCTTCACCAGGCATCAATGAATATTGCCATTTGTGACTCTTTGAGCAAAGGTTATTTATGAAGCAGCTGAAGATAGTTTGTGCCAAGGGCCCTACCCTGAGGAACCCCTGCAGAGATGTCCTTGTGCTAAGATGACTGACCTCCATCAACCACAACCATCTTCCAATGTGCCAGGTATGACTCTGGCCAGCAAACAAAATCCCCCTGATTCCTATTGATTCTAGTGTCGCTAATTTTTTTTTTGTACTGATGGGTAGTCCAAGATGGAGGATGGGAAAAATTTCTGGCTGTAAGAGCTGCTCCTTTTTTTGAGGTATAAAAAAAAGTCAAAACAACAGCAGTTTAAAAGGGAGAAGAGCAGACAAAGGAAGCACATGGTGAGGTCAGTACAGGGGAGAGAGAGAGAGAGAGAACCTGCACAGTTACTGCCTTTGCTGTTTGAATTCGTGTATCGCTGGACATCGGAGTGCATCTGGGAAAATTAACAAACAGTGAAATTCACAACGAATCTTGGAGGAATTGTTGGGCCAAGTTCACAGCACAGAATCAGAGAAGTTAATTGTTGTTTTAAGTCTGTCCAAGAGATAGCCTGCAGTAGTGAGTATAGTGGATTCTTTCTTGATTATATGTTTTTGGAGATAAGTCTCTTGATTAAACTTAAAACATAAGCCATAGCTATTAATTTAACCTGGGGCAGTGTTTGTAGAGGAATAAGACAGTGTTATTTTCTGGGTCTGTAGATTGTGAAGGAGCAAAAATGGCCTTTGCAGTGATATGTACTTCTTGTCAGATTAGATTACTCACAGTGTGGAAACAGGCCCTTCAGCCCAACAAGTCCACACTGACCTACCGAAATGGGACCCACCCAGACCCATTCCCCTACAACTAACACTATGGGCAATTTAGCATGGCCAATTCACCAAACCTGCACATTTTTAGACTGTGGGAGGAAACCGGAGCACCCGGAGGAAACCCACGCAGACACAGGGAGAATGTGCAAACTCCACACAGTCAGCCGCCTGAGGTGGGAATTGAACCCGAGTCTCTGGCACTGTGAGGCAGCAGTGCTAACCACTGTGCCACCGTTTAAGGGGTACTGGGGATTATATCTGCCATTAATGCTGTTGGATGCGAATCTTATCAGAACGAGTGGATCGGTTGGAGAGACAGATAGAAGTGATGAGGAATTTGCAACAGCAACAGTATGTGATGGATGGCAGTTATAGGAAGGGGGGAACATCTCAGGTACAGTCACATAGATGGGTTAACTCAAGGAAGGGTGAGAGAGGTCGGCACCTAGCGCAGGAGTCTTTTGTGGATATACCCATTTCAAACAGGTATGCTGTTTTGCAAAATGTAGGGGGTGATGGATTCTCAGGGGAACGTAGCACGAACAGCCAAGTTTCTGGTATTGAGACTGGCTCTAATGCAACGAGGGGTACGTCAGCTTCCAAGAGATCAATTGTGTTAGGGGACTCTGTAGTCCAAGGTACAGACAGACGTTTCTGTGGCCAGCAGAGAAAAAGCAGAATGGTGTGTTGTTTCCCTGGTGCCAGGATCAAGGATGCCTCAGAGAGGGTGCAGAATGTTCTCACAGGGGAGAGGGACCAGCAGGAGGTCATTGTCCACATTGGAACCAACAACATTGGAAGGGAAAAGGTTGAGACTCTGAAGGGAGATTACAGAGAGTTAGG
>NC_057734.1:34782610-34792787 GCF_004010195.1 Chiloscyllium plagiosum
GCGGCTGTACAGAACATTGGTTAGGTCACTGTTGGAATATTGCATGCAATTCTGGTCTCCTTCCTATCGGAAAGATGTTGTAAAACTTGAAAGGGTTCAGAAAAGATTTACAAAGATGTTGCCAGGCTTGGAGGATCTGAGCTACAGGGAGAGGCTGAATAGGCTGGGGTTGTTTTCCCTGGAGCGTCAGAGGCTAAGGGGTGACCTTATAGAGGTTTACAAAATTATGAGGTGCATGGACAGGATAAATAGAAAAAGTCTTTTCCCTGGGGTCGGGGAGTCCAGAACTAGAGGACATAGGTTTAGGGTGAGAAAGGAAAGATATAAAAGAGACCTAAGGGGCAACCTTTTCACACAGAGGGTGGTACGTATGGAATGAGCTGCCAGAGGAAGTGGTGGAGGCTGGTACAATTGCAACATTTAAGAGGCATTTGGATTCTTTGTCCCAGTTCTAAAGGGTTGCCCCTTCACTCTGAGGCTGTGCCCTTGGGTCCTAGTCTCTCCTACTAGCAGAAACATCATCTTCACATTCAATCTATCCATGTATCCCAGTATGCTGTACATTTCAATCAGATCCCCCTCATCCTTCCTAACTCCAACAAGTCCAGAGCTAGAGTTCTCAAACACACCTCCACAAGCCTTCATCCCTGGAATCATTCTTATAAACTTCCTCTGCACCAGCTCTAATGTCAAAACAGGTTCAAAATTGCTTATAATATTCCAAATGTGGTCTGACCAGAGGCTTAAACAGACTCAGCAGTACATCTCTGCTCTTGTATATTAGCCCTCCTGAAATGAATGCTAACATTCAGGAATTAAGGGCTACGGGGAGAATGCGGGTAAGTGGAGTTGAGATGCCCATTAGCCATGATTGAATGGCGGAGTGGACCCGATGGGCTAAATGGCCTTACCTTCGCTCTTATGTCTTATATGGTCTTATATGGATGGGTGTATGAATAGGAAGGGTTTGGAGGGATATGGGCCGGGTGCTGGCAGGTGGGACTAGATTGGGTTGGGATATCTGGTCGGCATGGACAGGTTGGACTGAAGGGTCTTTTTCCATGTTGTCCATCTCTATGACTCTATGACAATCAGCCTTGACGTCCAGGTTAATTATTCTCATCTCAATTCTGGAATTCTGCTCTTTTATCCGTGCTTGAAGCAAGATCGTAATGAGATCAGGAGCTGAGTGCCCTGGCAGAACCCAAACTGGGTGTCTAGATGTTGTTAATTTATTAATTTCACTCTCTCACATTTATTAAATAACGGACTTCGTTCTCTCACATTTTTAAAATAATGGAACATCATCTAGAATCTTCCAATCTAAAGGAATGATTCTTGAACTGACCTTACAAATTTTCAAAGATAACGACTCGTGTATATGCAATGTTCAGATCTACTTTAAATCCTAGCAAGGAATTCATCTAGTCCTGATGCTTTGACATCCCTCAGTGCCACTACTTTTTTCACCCTTGTTTGGTCACTTGCATTCATTTCGGTGAGTGTGTGTCACTAATCCAAGATAGTTTTTCTGAGCATGAATGGTATGCTAACCTCTACTTCTACTTTAAATGTATCATAATAATTCAACATTTTGCTCATTTCGTATTACCTGTAATCACATTAGTAGTTTTCATACTGTTGCTGAACACCTTTTCTTTCCTTGTGTAGTTAGAAAAAAATGTGGTCTCCTTTATGTCCAATTACAAATGTCTGGCATTTTACAAACAGGCAACAGCACAGACTTGACAAAGCATACTGCTATCAATGCACAGAACCAGCACACATTCTCTGAATCTTCTGATTCAAAGCTTTTTCAAAAATAAAGCGATGTTCAGACATTTTGGGAACCAGCGTGACCAAATCTGCTGGTGGGGTGGCACGGTGGCTCAATGGTTAATACTGCTGCCTCCCAGCATCAGCGTCCCAGGTTCAATTCCAGCCTCAGTGACTATCTGTGTGGAGTTTGCACGTTCTCCCCATGTCTGCATGGGTTTCCTCCAGGTGCTCTGGTTTTCTTACACAGTCCAAAGATGTCCAGGTCAGGTAAATTGGCTATGCTAAATTGCCCATAGTGTTAGATGCATTAGTCAAAGGGAATTGGGACTGGGTGGGTTACTCTTCAGAGGGTCGGTGTGGACTTGTTGGGCCGAAGGGCCTGTTTCCACACTGTAGGGAATCTAGTCTAATTTAGGAGGCCTATGGATTTGAATCAGCTGTACAATTTTATTCTTAAATGGGGAGAAAAGTAGATATCTGATCTAACCTATCTTGTCGGTTCTGAGGAAGTGTCATTGAACCTAGAACGTTAACTCTGATTTCTCTTCACAGATGCTGTCAGACCTGCTGAGCTTTTGCAGCAATTTCTGTTTGTGTTTCTGATTTCCAGCATCCGCAGTGCTTTTGGTTTCTATCTTGTCAGGAGATGTTTTTAGATGAGAATTAATCTTGTGCCAACACATTCTGAACCGGAGTTCACAGTTAGCCGAAACTGGTGGGAAGTGAGATTCTTCTGCTGGTTGTAAGCTGCATTGTTTAATTAGTTCAAACAGCCTTAATCCTGTTTCATGGTCTTGGCACGACACACAGAACTGCCTCTATCAGTGCTTTTGTGGACAATCGCACCCAGAATGTCATGAACTGATGTGTGCAAGCGAGAAAAATTGTCAGTCTGGTGGCCTACAAATTGTTTTTTTAGGCTAATGTATGTTGTTGAAGCAGAGGGAAGTAAAAGGAAAATAAAAGAGAGAAAAAGAAAGTCTTGCAGATACATATACAGCACTGCTTACAACCCCAAAGTAGATTACTTACAGTGTGGAAACAGGCCCTTTTGCCCAACAAGTCCACACCGACCCACCGAAGCGCAACCCACCCAGACCCATTCCCCTACATTTACCTCTTCATCTAACACTACGGGCAATTTAACTTAGCCAATTCACCTGACCTGCACATTTTTGGACTGTGGGAGGAAACCGGAGCACACCCACGCAGACACAGGGAGAACGTGCAAACTCCACACAGAGAGTCGCCTGAGGCGGGAATTGAACCCGGGTCTCTGGCGCTGTGAGGCAGCGGTGCTAACCACTGTGCCACCGTGCCGGCCACTAAGTACTTTACTGCCAGTGAGGTACTTGTGAAGATGCTGTTGTCTTCTTGGAAACTTGGTATCCAATTTGCATGTAGAAAACTCTCCCACAAATAGCAGTGTTAAACTGACCAGACAATTCTGCTTTTATAACATTTATAGATAAATATTGGTCAGGACGCAAGAGAGAAATCTTCTAATCTACTTTGAATAGTAGCATGGGATTATTTGTATCCACCTGAGTGGTCAAATGGAACTTCAGTTTGATGGTGCATCCAACATATTCAATAGAATAGTTCTTGCCATAAACAAAACAGCTACATAAACACATGAGGATAAAAACACTTTGATAGGAAGAAGCGAGTATTTGCTCATGTCACGCCTTATTAACATAACCCAACTGCGTTGAGGGAACTTTGCTCTGCAATTAACAGAGAAATATCTGAGAATTCTTCTTGGAATTCTTGAGAGGAGAAAAAGATCCACCCCCATCATGAACATTTCTCCCCTCAATGAGCAGAAAAGCTACAAAGGAACAAGTAGGAGGAAAATTCTGTGTAAAAAAGCTGAGATTGTTTTGAAAATTATTACTTACAAGTTCTAATTTCCATTAGGGATAAGCAACAGGATCAAGTGTCAAAAATATTTGTTTGAACGTCATAAATGGCCAAAGGAAATAAGTAGAACACCCATCATTTTTGTTAGTAGTGCAATCAGATACTGAAGCAATTACGATAATGAACATTTGAAAATTTTAGCTGGGTTATTAAACAAACTGGCTTCAAAGGGTTTATACACTGCAAAGCTTAATGCACAAAGCAATAAATTTCATATAAATGTAAAATAAAATGTAAAAGTAATGAGTGGAATGTCTGTAAGTGTATAAAACCTATTAATAATCCAGTTTTTGTATGCATATTTGGATAAACTTAAGAATGTGCACAGGCACACTTTGGGTACAAAATAGGGGAAACAAAGCGTGCATATGTAACTTTAATGTAGATGAATCAAAGTCTGCTACAATTCCCTTGGTTTGGGCAGAGATGAGTGCAACTACAGTGATGTCAAAGGTTACTGACCTTCAGATTAAGGTATCCAGTAAAGCAAGAAAAAGACCAGAGAGACTCCATGTTAAACAAATTATCAAAGCAGTTGAGATTAACTTTAGTTAAAACTCTATAATCAGACTCTGCTCATCAGGATCGTTGATTAAAAATGTCACTTTTGGTTCAAATAACAGGCTGGAAATTATACTGCAGAGCCTTTAGTGTTGAAGATTTTTATTTATTCCAAGGTTATTCATTTAAAAGTACTTAAAACTTTCAGAAAGCACAGAACAAGAAAAGGAAAAGAATTGCCAAGGTTGCCAAATACAAGAATAGAATTCTCCTCTGTTAGTTTCTATAAATTATGGGCATATTTCTTGACTTTGAACACACTGCTAATGTTATGCATATGTTCCTTTGCCTTGCCCTGAAAGGTCATGTTGCTGTTCTGAGAGTTCAGACTACTATTTATTGATCTCCCCGTCCCCTGTTATACCTCAAAAATAGCAATTTAAAAAAAATCTATACAGTAACAGTATGCTTTCTGCAGTCTTATTTGCTGCTTGATTACAACTTTTTTAATGCAATTTATGCATCTAAATTTTTTACAAGTAGATACAAAATTGACTGATTTAGAAACCAAAACTTGCCTTGAAGGGGGAACTGATTACACCAGCAATTTCCATCAAACATATATAATCCTGTCTTGTGTTATATTTTGTAGAATGTGGCAGAGGTCATTGTAAGTGTCCTTACATAGTAAAGCTCTATCAAAATTCACATCAAATGGTGATCTACAACTGGTAGTTTAGGTCTCCATCATACGTCTAGCAAAAATGTCTTGGAATCATAGAATCCTTACAGTGTGAAAGCAGGCCATTCGGCCCATTGATTCCACACTGACCCTACAAAGAGCATCTCACCCAGACCCACCCCCTACCCTATCCCTATAACCCTGAAATTCCCCATGGCTAACCCACTTAGACAGCACATCCCTGGACACTATGGGTAATTTAGCGTGGACAATCCACCTAACCTGCACATCTTTGGACTGTGTGAGGAAACTGGATCACCCAGAGGGAAGCTTCACAGAGACAGGGGAAAATATATGAACTCCCATGCAAGCAGTTGCCTAAAGGTGGAATCAAGTCTGGATCCCTGGCTGTGAGCCACTAACCACTGAGCCACTAAGCTGCCCTATCCCAGAGGAAATGTAGGTTAATTCCTTTAAAACTCTGGGGAGTTGGGTTGGGATGGGATATTCTTCGGAGGATCAGTGTGGACTCGATTGGCCGAATGGTGTGTTTCCACACTGTAGGGATTCTATGATTTATGTATTTTTAACAAAAAAATGTTTTTTTTGTAGATTTTGGGTGCTTCAAAAAACCTCAGTGTATGTGTCACTCTGAAGACATAGACTACGTGTGAACTGATACAGCCACAATTGTTAAAAAAACAAACAAAACCTCAGACTTTTTCAAAGGGACAAATGTTATAAAAATAGAGAATACATCAGGGACTGGTGTTTATGGATAATAAACCACTTAAACTTGTGGCCCAACACTGATTTCTGCTTGACTGATAAAAGCATGTTTTGTGCCAGCAATAATGTTCATATCAGTGCTCCAAGGGGTAATTCAATTCCTGTATATTTAACAGTGCCCCTTTATACAGTCATTTCAATTGATGTATTTGCATACCAAATCTCACTATTAGTAATAGTGGGATGGTAACTAGCTACGGCCTTCATGGTGCTGGCAATCTAACTTAGAATTTTCTTCACAGATGGGGGATTTTAAACACACATAGATCATAAGTTAACCAGCATACCAAATACGAAGTATTTGCAAGATGTAATCAGTATAATCTTGCCTCCAAGACAGATAAAGCACTATAAATGTTTGTTATACTACTCTGGAAGCCTCATATACGTTAATAAGCTTTTTATACACATCAGTTAGGCAAAGTTTTAGCAAAAGGTTGCATTGCCAAAAAAAAAGCTGTGATACTTTCAACAAACCATTTCATGTTTATGGACAATAACCACTTAAACAACATGTGTGCACATATTTTAATCTCTGTATGTACGTAACTGAGGCCTTTTCAAACCGTGTGATTGAGAACAAATGAACACTTGCTCGCAAGCTTAATAAATCCCAGCATGAAACTGGGCCATTGTTCTTTGACTACAGTCTCCTGTGTGCATTGCTTGCTGCTGGACACTGTTTTCTCCATTTTGCAAGATGCTCAGCGTTCAGTGTTTCACTGGGGGAGTATGGGATTTCAATTCATACATTATTGATAGCAAATTAATGGACATGGACAGGATTAGCACTGGCAGCATTCACTCACTGGAGTTGCATAGCAATTGCATTTCATCTGTTTTCAGTTTTCCGTTGCCTCACCTCACCTCCACCCTGCCCCCCCCTCCCCCCCCCCCCAACCGTCTAGCCACCGCTAGGAAAAAATGTTTATTTTAACTTGGCTTTAATTTGCATCAGGAAATCAGAAATGATTTGTCGCCTCTGACGTTGGACAGAATCAAATGTGTGAACAAATAAATGGCAGAAATGAAAGTGGAATAAGAGCAGTTATGCTTCACCTGTCTGCCAATTAAAATGTCCATCGGTAATGCATGTCCCTGCATTGATTGATAAACAGACAACAATTCTAAAAGAAAATTTAAAAGATTCAAATCAATTTAGGACATCTTTTTATGGAGTGATGAGCAGATAGTATTCCTTATCACCAATTATAATGTACACCATGGAATGTGGAATGCAATCAATTCCAATTAACTCAGCAAAGGGTGAGAAGACAACATCAACATTCCTCTCCATGTTTTCAAGAGGGATGGAAGTGTCACTGGTTTCTCTGCGGATCATTTTTATACAGCAAGGCGCTCTTGTTTCTTCCAGAAATGTTTGTTTACTCTCAGCAATAAAGAGAAAGTAATTCTTGAAATACTGATGTCTTTGAGAATCGCCATGATTATGTATGAAAGCCATCAATCTGCTGCCCACAGTTCATTAATAATAACCAGCAAGGATACCAGTCTGAATGGACTTGTTTATGTCGGATCTCTTTGCTTCCAATCAGTGATGTTTCAGGCAAGTAAGATGAATACCACAAGGATTATTTTACCAGAACGAACATCCATTTTCATTTATTCTCAAATATGACTGTATTTCAATGTCACCAACAATTAGAAATGTTGAGACTGAAAAAGAGAGCAAACCTAAGCTTTTACGAGAATCTAATCATTTACTGATCAGTGGGGGACTGAGAAGGTCCTGACCAAAATGAGTTGTGAAACATAATAGCTACTAAGATTAGGAACTGATACTTAATACTGTGCTATAGGAAGACTAATAGAAAAATGGTGTTCTATGCGATAAACTTCTTGACATGTTCCTGTGTTGAAGCACTTCCAACACTGCCAGCAGATCAATACAAAGAACATTTCAATCTTTGAATGCTTAAAAAATTACTTGGGCATAAGAAGGTCAAGTTATTTTGGAATAAACTTTGCAAACCAAAAACAGAAAACTGATAACATCTTTGTAATTCTACAGTTGTACAAACATCATTTTATAAAAGGAAAATGTAGGTACGTAGACACTTTTGGCAGTTGAAGCATCATATCTGATAAATGTGACTAAACCCAAGAGCAACCTGATATAAAGATATCCATATTATCCATCGATTACAAAGCAAATTTATCATAAATTATGATTACGACAAACTGCATAAATCATACTTATGCCAGTTTTGTGATAGTGATGTTTCATATATTCATTCGTAAGATCCAAGTGTCATTGGTAAATCCAGCAAATATTATTCCCATGACTTGCTGTTGACTAGGGAATTGTGAGCCAGCATTTGAACCATTGCAGTCTATATGGCGTAGAGACATCTTCATGCTGTCAAGGATGGGTTTCTGGAGATTGAATAGCAGGACAGTGAGTGACTTGGATGAGAACGTGCAAGTGGCAATGTCCACATACATTTGCTACCCTTGTTCTCCCAGATGGTCGAGGCTGTGGACCCAATGAATCACAGTGAGTTGCTATAGCCACTGCATGCCACAGGTGGTGGGAATGAATTTTTAAGGTGGTACACGGAGGCCGATCAATGCATTGCTTTGTCCTGGATAGTGTTGAGCTTCTTAAATATCGTTGGAGCTGCACTTATCCCAAGAAATGGGAAGAAATCCTGATTGCACTCCTGATTTGTAGTTTATATTTAGTGGACAGACTTTGGGAGTCAAGAGGTGTGTGATTTGTTACAGAATTCCCAGCCCTAAACCTGTTCTCATGGCCATAATATTTATGTAGCTAGTCATTTTTTAGTTTCTGGTCAATGATAGCCCTAATATATTGATTGCAGTTGGATTTAGGGGGGGGCAAGACAGTTACCTAATATAGGGAGTTGACCATCATAAGGATTTTTTTGATAGTTTATTAAGTAAGTCAAGATATGATACATGAGTTTATTAGGCCGAAAAGTACACAACCCATAACAGATTGTAGTGGAGGAGGCAGCTGAAGAGCTTATTGACTCTTCTCTCTTCCTGGGCCATCTCCCATCTGAAGAAGGTAACTGTCTGACTAGGACCTCCTAACAAGGACTGTCTGATGAAGTTTAGCCTCCAATCCTTAGCACCCTCTTAGATACCATATTTCTAAAGCTGGCAATTTGTATCAGTCACCAATTTTAATCCTTTCAGCCAATGACTGTGACACAGCTACCCATGACATTGGAGTGAAGATTGTTCCCTTGCCCACCTTCATCTGAAGATAAATTATCATTGTTTTTAAACCAAAAAATCCTGTTTTGCCCACTACTGCATTGCTAATAGGATACATTTGACACCAAAAAAATCTTTGACATTACTTCAATAGAACCTCAGTGATCCTGGTGATTCTTGTGACGTTTGTTGTATCTTCTTTTTGTTTTCATTTATTACAAACTTGTTTCTGTAGCTATCAGATCAGGTTTTCTGCTACACAGGAAATATCGGAAAGTTCAGTTCAGGGATCCCAATTTCCAAAATTCAGGAATGGTAATGCCATTGAATGTCAAGGGCAGGTGGTTGATAGGGATGATCATTGCTGGCACTTGACTGGCACAATGTCAGCCCAAGCCTGAATGCTGTCTATGTCTTGTCGCATTCAACCAAGGTTTGTTTTATTATCTGAGGAACTGTAAATGGTGCTGGACATTATGTAATTATTAGTAAATGCCCCCATTTCAGACTTTATCTAGGAAGGAGGTGATTGCTAGAGCAACTGTTGATGGTTGGACCCAGGACACTTGACTGAGGAGCTCCTGCAGTGATAACCTGGGACTGAGATGATTGATAGCCAGCACTTCAACCATTTCCATTGTGCCAACTAGTCAGGTGTTTCCCAATTCTTTATCCATTGACTCTTGTTACCTTAGGTTTTCTTGATGTCATACTCAGTAAAGCGTTGTCATGACATCAAATGTAGTCATTGTCACCTCAGGTCTTGAGTCAGGCATTTTGACCTTGTTTGGACCAAAGCTGCAAAGACATCTAGAGAATAGTTGCCCTGGCTGAAGCCAGCTGAGCGACATTGAGTGGGTTGTTGCTGGGTAATTGTCACTTAGTAAGTAGCACTCTTAACAACATTATTAATCACTTGCCTGCCAATTGAGAGTAGGCTAATGTGGAGCTAATTGGTCAAATTGGATTTGTCTTTGTACACTTGACAGGACATAGCTGGCCAAATTTCCAGATTATGGGATAGATGCTAATGTTGTCTTTATACTGGAACAGGAAAAGCGCAGCAGGTCAGGCAGCATCCGAGGAGCAGGAGAATCGATGTTTCGGGCATAAGCCCTTCTTCAGGAATGAGGCTGGTGTGCCAAGTGGGCTGAGATAAAAGGCAGGGGGGGGGTGGAATTTGGGGAAGGGGTGCTGGGAAACCGATATGTGGAAGGAGGTGAGGGTGAGGGTGATAGGCTGGAGATGGGGTGGGGGCGGAGAGGTCGGGAAGAAGATTGCAGGTCAAGAGGGCGG
>NC_057734.1:34793127-34906090 GCF_004010195.1 Chiloscyllium plagiosum
ACCCCACCAACCCAACCTCCACTCCTGGCACCTTCCCCTGCAACCTCAAGAAGTGCAAAACTTGTGCCCACACCTCCCCCCTCACCTCCCTCCAAGGCCCCAATGGATACTTCTATATCCATCGCAAATTCACCTGCACCTCCACACACATCATTTACTGTATCTGCTGCACCCGATTTGGGAGACAGGCCACCTACTTGCGGAACGTTTCAGGGAACACCTCTGGGACACCCGCACCAACCAACCCAACCGCCCTGTGGCTGAACACTTTAACTCCCCCTCTCATTCCGCCAATGACATGCAGGTCCTTGGCCTCCTCCATCGCCAGACCCTGTCCACACGACGCCTGGAGGAAGATCTTCCACCTAGGCAGCCTCCAACCACAAGGGATGAATGTAGATTTCTCCAGCTTCCTCATTTCCTCTCCCCCCACCTTATCTCAGTCTCAACCCCTGGATTCAGCACCGCCCTCTTGACCTGCAATCTTCTTCCCGACCTCTCCGCCCCCACCCCCTCTTTAGTCTATCACCCTCACCTCCTTCCACATATCGTATTCCCTGCGCCCCTTCCCCAAATTCCACCCCCCCACCTTTTATCTCAGCTCACTTGGCACACCAGCCTCATTCCTGAAGAAGGGCTTATGCCTGAAACATCGATTCTCCTGCTCCTCGGATGCTGCCTGGTCTGCTGCGCTTCTCCAGCACCACACTTTTCAACTCTGGTCTCCAGCATCTGCAGTCCTCATTTTCTCCTCCTTTATACTGGAATAACATGGAAAGGGATGATATTAGTTTTGAATGTGCATACTATAAGAATATTATTAACGTTTTGCTGTTTTCTGATATCATGTGAAGTGAATCAGATTGGCTGTAGACTTGCATCACTAATGATGGGAAGCTCAGAATGAAGTCAAGGTGGATTCATCCACTCAGCACTTCTGACTAAAGACGGTTGAAAATCCTTCATTTTGTCTTTTGTACTAATATGCTGGTACACTTATCTCTGAGGATGGAGCTGAGTATAGAACCACTGTCTCTGGTTGATAGCTGGCCAGTTTTGAGTTACTAAAGTTGTCTATCCTATTTAGCATGGTCATCGAGCCACACAAAGTAATAGAGGATGTTCTTAATGTGAAGCTGGGACTTGATCTCTTGAAGAGCTGTGTGGTTGGCACCCCAGTCAATAATGCCACCAACAGAGCATCTGTGGCAATAGGTGAGTGAGAACAATGCCAAACAGGTTTCTTCCATTTTCTCCTATGACCTATCTCAGATCCAGTATGACTGCGGTACCCTTCAGGACTCAGGAGCTTTGCAGATGTACCAATGAGAGTCTTTCTTAGTGAAGGATGCACTCTGTGTCCTTGCTACCCTCAGTTCTTTTTCCAACAGACAGGACTGTTCTCAGCATGGAGGACCACTGATTCACTAGGTGAGGGAGGATAGTAGGTGATAATTGTAGCAGAAGTTGTCTTTGCCTACATTTGAGATGGTGTCATAATGCTTTCATAGTGTCTGTCATCAATGTTGACTCACAGAGTCTCACCCACTTGACAGTGATTTCTTGGCTATTGACTGTAAGGTATGACATAGAGGGTCTGACTATATCAGGGACAAACACAGAGAATGCTGAGAAACACAGCAGATCTAAAAGCATCTGTGGAGAGAGAAATGGAGTTAACATGTTGAGTCCGACTCCTTCTTTGGAACTCATGCCAGGATGTTGTTTGACTAGTCTAAGTTTCCCAAGTTTTGGCACAAGTTCCAAGGTGTTTGTAAGGAAGATTTTGCAAGATCCCTTGGTTGTTTCCAGTGTCTAGGCTGTTGCTGGGTGGTCTGTTCAGTTTTGCTGTCATTTCACTTTCTGTAGTGGTTTGATGCAACTGAATAGACTTCTAGGCATTTCAGTGGGCAGTTAAGAATCAACTATATTGAACTCAATATGACTCCACACCCATGTCAAACTGGATAAAGGCAGCAGATTTCCATGTATGAAGGACATTATTGGACCAGACTGCTTTTTTCAGCAATTGAGGAGATTCATGCGCATCATTAGTGAGATTAATTAATTGAATTTAAATTCTCTCAGCCACTATGGTGAGATTTAAATTCCTGTCTCCAGAGAATTAGTCTGGTTCTCTGGATTATTAGTTCAGTAACATTACACAAAGCTGCCATTGTGGAACTGCACAATCATGACTATATACTGACCCTAACCATTTACTATTATTCATCATAAAAATAATATTTCAAGGTTTTCATTTTATTTTTCAAAAGGTTTAGTCACTCTATTTTTCTGTTCCTTCTTTTCATCAAAAATGAGATACTTACTCTGAAGACGATACTGTTCACTGCCTTAGTTTACAGTCAAGGAGATACACTTGATGTGCAGTCACTGTTGCTATACAAAGAAAGAGCTATATTTAAAATGTACCTTACGTGAACTCAAAATGTCCCAAAGCTCTTTACAATGAGATATTTTTTGAATTGCATGACAACATTATGTTGTAATACCAGTCATACATTCGATAGTGATTAAAGTCAGGCAAATTAACCAACTTAGTGTTGAAATTGGCCAGTTAAGATACCTGTGACAACTTGCAGAATAATGAACTTTGATCTTCAGTACACTCTTCAAACTGACAAGGAAGTAGAAATAGTCCATCAACTCTGCTCCACCATTCAGTGAGATCATAACTGACCTAATAATCCTCAACTCCAGTTTTCTGCCTTTTCATTGTAACTCTTGATTCCCTTCCTAATCAAAAAACCTGTCTGTCTCAGCCTCAAGTATCCTTAATGATCCAATCTCTACAGCTATCTGTGGCAAAGAATATCACAGATTCAATACCCAGTGAGAAATGAAATTCCTCCTCATCTCTGTCTTAAATGAGTAACCCCTTACTCTGAGTTGAAACCCTCTGGTTGTTGAATTTTCCACAAGGAGAAAACCACTTCTCTGCATTTACCATTTCAAGTCCTATAAGAACCTTGTATACTGTAAATTTGGTTGCCTCTTATTTTTCTAAACTCCAATGAGTAGAGGCACAATTTACTCAAACTGTCCTCAAACCCCTCCATACCTCTGATTAGCTAAGTGAACCTTCTCTGAACAACCTCCAATGCCAGAATCTTTCTGTAGATAAGGAGCTTGAAATTGTTTCCAGTTTTCCAATTATGGTGCCTTGTATAGTTTTAGCAAGGCCTCTCTCGCTTTTAAAGGTAATGACCTTTAAAATAAAACCCAAAATTCCTTTTGCTTTCCATCTTATCTGCTGAACTTGTATGCTAGCTTTTTGTGATTTATATGTGAGGACACCCAAATTTGTAGTTTTCTGCCACCTTTCTCAATTTAAATAATTTTCAGCTCCTTTAATCTCACATTTTCCATGCATAATCTCACATTTTCCATGCTATATTTCATCTGCCAAGTTTCTACCCACTCAATCAACCTGTCTATTTCCCTCTGTGGGCTCTTTGAGTCACAGTACTGTGTATCTACCTTTCTTATCCAAGTCATTAATGCACATTGTCAATAATTGTGGTCCCAGCACTGATTTCTCAATAGTTGCAGGTTAACATCTTCCAACTGTCTGTCATTTGTTAGTTAGTCAGTCCTCTATCCATGTTGATACACTATCTCCAACACCCTAGGGTTATTATCTTATTAAATAACCTAATTAATGTATGGTTCCTTATCAAATGACTTCTGAAATCCAAATATATTACATCTAAAGCTTCCCCTCTATCTTTGTTGCTTGTAACTGCCTCAAACAAATTCTAATAAATTTGTCAGGCATGGATTGCCTTTCATGAAGCTATGCTAACTCTGTTTGAACCTATTGTGTATTTCTCAGTGCACTGCTATAACATCATTTATAATAGTCTCTAACATTTCCCAATAACAGATGTTATGTTAACTGGTGTATAGTGACCTTTTTATGCTTCCTTCCTTTTTTTAAATAACAGTATTACTTCAACAATTTTCAAATATATGGGGCTTTTCCAGAATCTAAGGATTTTTGGAAAGTTGTTACCAGTTATTGAGACCATCATTATCTTTTTTTTTAATCATTTGTGGGCTGGAGCTGGGAGTTATGAGCTGAGAGCTGAAGGTGACATTTGGATTATGAGCAGAAACTTACAGTCATAGTCATAGATTCATATAGCATGGAAACGGACGCTTTGGTCCAACCAGTCCATACTGAACATAATTCCAAACTAAAGTAGTCCCATCTTCATGCTGTTTCAGTTCTGGAGATGCACTGTGCTCAAACAGATGGCAGATGTTGAATGTTAACTGGGGCCTCACAGGGAATTGACCAATATAACAAAGCAAAATCAAAGCTTGAAGTAGTTTTAATTTATGTATTTAAGCCAGAAGAATTGTGATTACTAAAGCTACAGGACGTAGGTTTGATTTCTCCCTGGTTATCCTCCCATTCTCTGTTTTAAATATTAAATGAATATTCCTCAGATCCTACAGGACGCTAGTTGCACGCATCAATAAGAGAAATCAAGCAAGATACAATCCCATGTGCCCATGATGTTATACATTGTGGAGTCTGTTTAAGATGATAAAACAGTGAAAACATAGAAATAGGATCAGGAGGAAGCTGTTCAGCCCTTTGAACCTGCAATGCTATTCAATATGATCATGACAGATCTGACATACCTAGATCACTTTCCTGCCCTTTCCCCATAACCCTGATTATGCTATGCTCAAGAATCAATACATCTCAGCCTTAAATATACACAGTGACTCTGACCCCACAGCTCTTTGTGGCAAAGAGTTCCAAACCTTCTGAGAGGGGAAATTCCTCCTCATCTCACTCAAATTGGAACACCTTTATTCTGAGACTATAGTATCTGGTCCTAGACTCTCCCACGAGGGGAAACATTCTCTCAGCATTTACCCTTTCACAGCCCTTAAGTATCCTATATGTGTGTCAATGAGACTACCGCTCATTCTTCTAAGCTTCAGTGAGTAGAGCCCTAACCTGTTTTATCTTTGTTCATAAGACAATCTCTCCATTCCAGGGATCATCCTAATGAACCTTCTTTGAAGTGCTTCCACTTTCAATAAAATCTTTTCTTACATAAGGAGACCAAAACTGCTCACAATATTCCAAATGCGTTCTCACCAGCACCTGGTAAAATTGCAACAAGGCTTCCCTATTCCAATACTCCAACCACCTTGAAATAAGGGCCAACATTGCATTAGATTTCCTGATTACCTGATACACCTATGTACTAACTTTCTGTGTTTCATGTACAAGTACCCCCATATCCCTTTGTGTTGCAGCTTTCTGCAGTTTTTCTCCATTTAAATAATACTATTCTTTTGTTCTCCCTTCCAAAATGAAAAACTTCGCATTTTTACACATTGTATTCCATTTGCAAATCTTTTGGCCACTTACGTAACCTATCAATATCTCTCTGTGTATTGTTAAGATCCATCCCACAACTTGTCTTTCAGCTGATTTTTGAATCACCTATAAAATTGGCTACAGTACGTGCACTTCCTTCCTTCACATCATGAGTATATATTGTAAACAGTTGTGGTCCCAGCACTGATCCCTGTGGAATCCCTCTGGTTACAAGTCACAAATCTGAAAAAGAACTGTTTATCCCCACTCTTGCCCATGAGCCTTGCCTTAAGTGAACTTGCCAGTTACATCTCATGTATTTTTTTCTTTTGATTTATCCCTTAACTGTGCCTGTTTGTCCGTTTGTCTTTATGTGATTGGAAGGCTAGAATCAAAAAACATTTTGTTAAGTCAGAGACATTAGATAGATTATCTTGTGGTTTAACTTTGCTCTGCTAAAGCTACTGTATTATTGATAAATTGCTAATTATTTTGTTTAAGCTATAAACTTGGTGTCTGACATCAGTCATTGAACCATAGAGATGTATAGCTTTCGGTCCAACTCATCCATGCGGACCAGATATCAGAAATAAATCTAGTCCAATTTGCTAGCATTTGGCCCATTTCCCTCCTAACCCTTCTTATTCATGTACCCATCGAGATGCCTTTTAAACTTTGCAATTGTACAACCCTTTACCACTTCCTCTGGTAACTCATTCCATACACGCACCACCCTCTGCGTGAAAAAGTTTCCCCTGAGGTCCCTTTTATATCTTTCCCCTCGCACCTTAAACCTATTCCCTCTAGTTCTGGACTCCCCACTTCAGGGTAAAGAACTTGTCTATTTATCCTATCCATATCTCTCATGATTTTATAAACTTCTACAAGGTCACTCCTCAGCCTCCGACACTCCAGGGAAAACAGCCCCAGCCTATTCCACCTTAAACCTATTCCCTCTAGTTCTGGACTCCCCACCTCAGGGTAAAGAACTTGTCTATTTATCCTATCCATGATTATCTCTCATGATTTTATAAACTTCTACAAGGTCACTCCTCAGCCTCCGACACTCCAGGGAAAACAGCCCCAGCCTATTCAGCCTCTCCCTATAGCTCAAATCCTCCAACACTGGCAACATCCTTATAAATCTTTTCTGAACTCTTTCAAGTTTCACAACTTGCTTCTGATAGGAGGGAGACCAGAATTGAATGCAATATTCCAATAGTGGCCTCACCAATGTCCTGTACAGCTGCAACATGATGTCTCAACTCCTATACTCAATGCACTGACCAATAAAGGCAAGCACACCAAACGCCTTCTTCACTATCCTTTCTATCTGCGACTCTTCTTTTAAGGAGCTATGAACCTACACTCCAAGGTCACTTTGCTCAGCAACACTCCCTAGGACCTTACCACTAAGTCTATAAGTCCTACTCTGATTTGCCTTTCCAAAATGCAGCACATCACATTTATCTAAATTAAACTCCCTCTGCCACTCGGCGGCCCTTTGGCCCATCTGGTCAAGATCCTGTTGTACTTTGAGGTAACCTTCTTTGCTATCCACTACACCTCCAATTTTGGTGTCACCTGTGAACTGACTAACCATACTTCCTGTGTTCACATCCAAATCATTTATATAAATGATGAAAAGCAGTGAACCCAACACCAATCCTTGTGGTACATCACTGGCCTCAAGCCTCCAGTCTGAAAAGCAACCCTTCACCACCACCCTTTCTCCTCCTCCTTTGATCCAAATGACTACTTCTCCCTGTACTCCATATGATCTAACCTTACTAACCAGTCTCACATGGGGAACCTTGTCGAATGCTTTCCTGAAGTCCATATAGATCACCTCCACCCTCTGCCCTCATCAGTCCTCTTTGTCACTTCTTTAAAAACCTCAATCAAGTTCATGAGACACGATTTCCAAAGCATAAAGTAATGCTGATTACCCCTGATCAGTCCTTGCCTTTCCAAAAACATGTAAATCCTGTTCCTCAGGATTACCTCAAACAGCTTGTCCACCACTGACATCAGGCTTACTGATACATAGTACCCTGGCTTTTCCTTACCGTCTTACCTTACCAACAGTGGCACCACGTTAGCCAACCTCCAGTCTTCGGACGTGTCACCTATAGCTATGATACAAACATCTCAGCAAGGGGCCCAACAATCACTTCCCTAGCTTCCCACAGGGTTCTAGGGTATTTCTGATTCGGTCCTGGGGATTTATCCACATTTATGTGTTTTAAGACTTCCTCCTCTGTAATATGGACATTTTTCACAACGTCAGCTTATATTTCCCCACATTCTATATCTTCCATATCCTTCTCCACAGTAAACACTGATTAAAATATTCATTTAGTATCTCCCCAGTGTCCTGTAGTTCTACACATAGGTGGCTTTGTTGATCTTTAAGGACCCCTATTCACTCCCTAGTACCCTTTTGTCCTTAATGTACTTGTAGAATCCCTTTGGATGCTCCTTAACCCTATTTGCCAAAGCTATCTCATGTCCCCTTTTTGCCCTTCTGATTTCCCTCATGTTATGGCTGTACAGGACATTGGTTTGGCCACTTTTGGAATATTGTATGCAATTCTGGTCTCCCTCCTATTGGAAGAATGTTGTGAAACTTCAAAGGTTCAGAAAAGATTTACAAAAATGTTGTCATAGAAGTTTATAAAATCATGAGGGGCATGGATAGGTAAATAAACAAGGTCTTTTCCCTGAGGTGGGAGAGTCCAGAACTAGAGAGCATAGGTTTAGGGTGAGAGGGGAAAGATTTAAAAGGGACCTAAGGGGCAAGTTTTTCTTGCAGAGGGTGGTGCCAGAGGAAGTGGTGGAGGCTGGTAAAATTACAACATTTGAAAAACATCTGGATGGGTATATGAATAGGAAGGGTTTAGAGGGATATGGGCCAAGTGCTGGAAAATGGGACTAGATTAATTTGGTCAGCATGGAGGAGTTGGACCGAAGGGTCTGTTTCCGTTCTGTACATCTCTATGACATGTTGACTCTAAGTGTACTCCTTCTCCTTTATTCTCTTCTTGGGATTCGCTTGATCTCTGCTATCCATACCTGACACATGCTTCCTTCTTTTCCTTGACCAAAACCTCAGTTTCTCCAGTCATCCAGCATTCCCTACACCTACCAGCCTTACCCTTCACCCTAACGGGAACGTACTCTCTCTGGACTCTCATACAGAACAACCTCATTTCTCCAAACATCGATTATCCTAATTTCGGATTATCTGAACAAGATCTCAAGATCCCAATGCTTGGGTAAATTGTGTTATCTAAACATTTGATTTATCTGAACATTCGATTATCTGAACAAAATACTTTCCGCCCGTGTCATTCGGATAATTGAGGTTGCCCTGCATATCATTTTTGAAGGCTTTCCAATTTTTCAGCCGTCCCTTTATTTAATACCGTCAAAATTGAACTCCCTCTAATTTAGAACTTCAACTTTTAGATCTTGTCTATCCTTTTCCAGCACTATTTTAAAACTAATAGAATTATGGTCACTGGCCCCAAAGCAATTCCCCCAGTGATACCTAAGTTACCTGCCCTGCCTTATTTCCCATCAGTAGGTCAAGTTTTGTTCCTTCTAGAGAAGATACATCTACATACTGCATAAGAATGTTTTCTTGTAATAAATTCTTCTCCATCCAAGCCCTAACACTATGGCAATCCCAGTCTACATTTGGAAAGTTAAAATCTCCTATCATAACCACTCTATTATTCTTACAGATAACTGAAATCTCCATATAAATCTCCTTCTCAATTTCCTATTGGAGGGGCGGTCAATAATACAATCCGAATAAGGTGATCCCTTTCTTATTTCTCAGTTCCACCCAAATAACATACTCACAAAACCTAGTACTGGTTCTTCAAAATGCCTGGTTAAGAACCATTGGGGTCAATTGTGAGGGTTATTGAATGTTTTAATCTTACTCTATTGTGAATATAGGAGTAGGGAGGCTGGTTAAGTATCTGTCTTTGTGTCATAACACACTGCATCCACTTTCTCTGCAGCTACTTCTGTTAATGAACTCGAATGCATGCTATCAGTTCCAGAGGACGTCTCAATCTTTAGCTCCATTTGTTTTGCTAGCTCTTTTTCTTGATTGACAGTTATTGTATTTATATCCTCCCCTTCTTTCACCCCTTGATTATGTAATTGGCTCTTCCCATCAAGATCATGACAATATGAGATGGGAAACTGATCCAATGGCCTACTCTGTGAAAGCAAGAGCCAACTAACATTCAAGCTAGTCCTGTACTTACTTAGCAGTTATATCCAGATCCTCAGTAAGACTATCCTGATTCTACACCTTCTGATGGGGTACTCCAATTTGTCAAGCTCCTGGATGAGGAGGGATGAACTGACTCTCTTTTCTTTATTCAACTGCACCCTCATTTGGTTAAAACAATGTTTATTTACAAAGGATTCCCTCCCTTGGAGATATGATTCTTCATGACGAATGAATTTATGTTTCAGAAGAAGTCAATTTAATCAGGCTTTCTTGAGCTCAGAGAAGAGTGAGTTTATTATTCAATAAACTTGAGAAGAAATAGCACAGAACACAAACACATAGATTAGAAATGGACTGTGAGTCCAAAAAAAAGAAAGTAAATGATACATGGATCAGTCTTTCTGGATAGTTGTGAAGAGTAAATAGTGGAGTGGTAAATGGTCGATTTTGAGATTCTTCACTTTGAGATTGATGTCCTTTTGTTTTGTTTCCTTTTGACAGTAGTTGGCTGGCAGCACTCAGAGTGAGAGAATGTTTTCCCCTCTTTACCTGCAGTGCAGAGGTGTTCAATGGCTGTGCTCATTATTGTAACTTGCACAAAAGAAAGTTACTTGCTGGACTGTCAGGCCACCAACAGTTCAAAGTAGCTTTAATTCCTTTCCCCATCTCTTCTTGAAAGAAGAAAACACATATATGTTTCTCATTCAGATTGCAGTCTTTTTTTTATCATTATGTTCATAGTTTAATATAGTCACAGGGAATTGCAGTTCAGTTTGTAATGTGTTTCCCCCTTTGAAGCTTGTTTGACAACTCCAGATGTGACATTCCAGAGTTCCTCTCTATGAAACCACTGGATTTACATTAACAATCAGTTTTGATGCATCAGTCCTTTTTAAAAAAAGTTGGAATTTAGAAGTTCTCTATGTCCAAATTTGATCTAGGGTTATGATCTGTGGTGAATCCAGATTCTCCCTCATGTGTCCACTTGAAATTAATAAGGACTTAATCTAGGCCCTTCACTATTTTGTAAACTGCATACAAATCTCCCAAGGGTACATTTATCAATAGTGAGTAGATGCATCTATTTAAGACTATTCTGTTTTCTAAGATTGTTTTACCTGGGAATCCGTTTTGTTTCCTTTTTTACAGGCTCAATATCTCCCATCACTTAATGAGTTGAGAGCTCATTGATTGATGATATGGTATAAAGGATCTTAGAGGTAAAAACAATGACTGCAGATGCTGGAAACCAGATTCTGGATCAGTGGTGCTGGAAGAGCACAGCAATTCAGGCAGCATCCGAGGACAGGCAAAATCGACATTTCGGGCAGAAGCCCTTCATCAGTTCTAAATTAGAGGGAGTTCAATTTTTACGGTATTAGATAAAGGGACGGCTGAAAAATTGGAAAGCCATTCCTGATGAAGGGCTTTTGCCCGAAACGTCGATTTTGCCTGTCCTCGGATGCTGCCTGAATTGCTGTGCTCTTCCAGCACCACTGATCCAGAATAAAGGATCTTAGAGTCATACCATATGGAAACAGACCCTTCGGTTGAACTCATCCACATTGACCAGACGTCCCAATCTGGCCCAAGCTCATTTGCTAGCATTTGGCCCATATCCCTCTCAATCTTTTCTATTCATATACACATCCAGATGCCTTTTAAATGTTATAATTTTACACGCCTCTGCTACTTCCTCTGGCAGCTCATTCCATACACGTACCACCCTCTGTGTGAAAAAATTACCCCTCAGATCCTTTATAAATCTTTCCCCTCTCACCTTAAACCTATGCCCTCTAGTTTTGGACTCCCTCACGCTGGGAAAAAGACCTTGGCTATTCACCCTGTCGATGCCCCTCATGACTTTATCACATCACTCCTCTGAGCTTGGATTACAAATTCCTCGATAATGAATCTGCTCGTCATGAAAGGCAAAGGCAGAAGATAATTACAAAGATAAATAAAAGCAAACCCTGTTCTGTGCACTTGAGAGGGTGCAATTTGTTCCCTAAAACTGCACAGAGTCTGGCTTTCCGATTTAAACCATTCACCAACTTAACATTTTTAATTGAAAAATAGAATATCTTTGAGAACGATAAATATAAACTACACGTTAACATGCTGCACAGATCCCTCTTTGTATCCCAAGTGAAAAAGACTCCTGACTGATCTTGCATAGCTCAAACTTATGAAATCCACAGTCCAGTGCTTCCCAGCCTTTTTATTCTTGAATCTGGCATAAAAATGTAGTCCCATCGTTCTGACCTCAGAGTAAGAGAGATGACTTTCGTAATAGATGTTGCTGGAAATTAACTCAAGATGGTCCAACCTAAATGCATAAGAGTAGCCTTAGAAAAAAGGAGCATCTGCATTGCCACTGACAATAGTCACTACTTTGAATTGCCAATAATTGCCCATTCAAACCCTCAGCGAGCAACCAGGCAAGAATGCAGGCTCTGGGCAGGGGCATGGAGGTGGAGGAGTCCCAAACTGGCAACTGCCTGCCTGATTTAATCACCTCTGCTGCCTTCAAGCTTGCCTCAGGGGAGGCCATTAAACTTTGCCTCTGGACTAGGCTGGAAGTGGCTTGACAGTAGTGCTGGTCAGGAAATCGCCATGCTGTAGCACAAGACCTTTCCTTTCGGCAGAAGTAATCAATCACAGAACCAACAATAACAGGATTGCTGATGCTGGAAGCCTGACAAAGTTGAAATTGGACACAGGCAGGACACCAAGTGAGCAATATTGTTATCGTATCTGTTTCCCTGCCCCATATTTAGTTCCACCCACTTCAACATGATGAATATCAAGTGGACATTTTAGTAGGCAACTGATCTGATATCATTTCTCCCTTCCTCGCCACCAAGCCTACTGGCCAAGATAAATTTTTACGCCAAGATGATAGAAAAGCTCAGCACATCAGTCAGCATCTGTTAATATAACCGAGAAATTTCCATTTCAGATGTAAACCCAGTGTAGATTTCTGATGAAGGGCAAACTGGAACTGAAATTAATCTGCTCTCTCTACACTCGCTGAGTATTTCCGGCTTTTTTTTTGTTTTTGTTTCAAGGAATCACTTAAGCATTTCCTCAGTTTAAAAAAAACAATAAACCATTTGGTTCTAAAATTCTTTAGTCTGTGAGGTTATGTCTGATTAAAAACAGGTTATCCTTGACTTGCAAACCTCACTAATAATTAGTCATATTTCTAATAGATGCAAGTATTGAAGCAGCAAATAAAGGAGTAAATAGATTCAGTATCTACTTGTTAATGCAAACAAAAAATTGCAGGAAATTATTCCTATAATTTCAGAGTTACCATTTCATAAGATGGCCCCTTGTTTATGTTTATTGAGGTGTGTTTGGTTTGAGGGGAGACACTAGAGTGATACACTAGAATATCACATTTACTTAGCATTATGTTGATCAGAACTGAATGCGATCTTGGAGTATTTACACTCACCTCTGCCATGAGTCAGTTCATGTGTCAGAGAGAATCAAATTACTGCCCAGCACATGTGCTGTGGTTTTCCTCTGGGTAGAAAGTGACTGAGGGATTTAAATCAGACTGTTTCCACCCTGCCTGAACTGAATGACATTTGCCTTGTTTGTGCTGAGCCTTAATATCACAATCTGTGCTCAGCAGCTAAATCCACATGGAAAGATTCATGGGATCACCCATATTATCTCAATGGGCCTGTTCCAAGGTGTACGAAATTACTTTTGTCAGTGCTGCTTTGGCCTCAGAGACTGATAGTGTGTACAAAGTTCCCTTTGGATCAGAAGTGAATAAGTGCCATGCTCTCCATTATAATAGAGGTGGAAATTAATCGTGGCCTTACCACTGATGTCTGAGAATGAATTTCAAAATTATTTGCTAATTTTTAACATTAGTAAATAGTTGTAGGAAACATTAGCGAGACTGCATTGGCAAGAGATGGTGAAAGGGCAGACTGGATAACGCAGGTAGTACATGGGGAAAATATGTGTTGAGAGTATGTTGCTGGAAAACCACAGCAGGTCAGGCAGCATCTGAGGAGTAGGGAAATTGACGTTTCAGGCTGGATCATCAATTTTCCTGCTTCTCGGATGCTGCCTGACCTGCTGTGCTTTTCTAACAACACCCTCTCAACTCTGATCTCCAGCATCTGCAGACCTCACTGTCTCCTATGGGGGAAATATGTCAACCGAAAAACAATGATCTTCTTGTGCCTCCAGTGCAGAGAACAAAGATTAGCTGACGCGTCTGCTGTCAGTTTAAACTAGCAAATATCAACACAGAATGAGTTTTACCCTGTGGTAACTTTGGTTTCCTGATTTGAGATGTACAATGTGGATGATTTACAACAGAAAAGGGGAAATGGATTTGGACTTTTACTCCTATGCATCTAACTTCTGTTTGCAAGCATAAACAGACCTTCAGAGTCCTTGACTTTAAAATGCATTATGTTTTTGTTTCGAATTGAGGACAGCGTAAATAAATGCATAGTTATACTTGCAGTGTTACCATAAATCAACTCAACTGTGTTGAAAATAATGAAAAATATTCTGAGACAGACTTTGCACCACTCTGACAACTAAATTCAAATGCATCTTTGGGACAGAGAATTGTGGATTGTTACCTCACAAAGGTTGTGAAGTCAACAGATGAAAAGCCTTTGAAATTCAGAGACTGTGGTTAAGGCTACGTTGCTGCAATAATTAGAATCTAGGAACTTAAATAAGTCACACCATAGCTGCCAGTCTCCTTTGCACTGAGTGCAATGCAATGATCTGGAACTGTTTCAGGTGCATCATGGGTTGGATCATTTAACTGACTGACTTGCAACTGTTTTGCCCCCCCCCCGCCTCACAAAGTTTTCATGAACCAGTGAGTCATGCTGCAAGAACCTACAACTGGCTCTGTAATGGTGCCATTACACTAGTGCTTCAAGTGACTGGGAAACTGGTCACAGATTCAATAGAACCTTGGCAGCATTCTACCAGCGAGTAGATGAGCCTAGGGTCTGCCAGAAACAGATCAGCTATGGCTCAATGGAACCATTCCCACCTCTCAGTCAAAAGACTGTGAGCTGAAGTCCTACTCAGAGATTTCAGTTTGAAATCTAGCCTGAGACTTCAGTGCATTATTGAGAGGGCACTGCAATGCCAAAGAGCATTGGAATCCTTCCTGGTATCCTGACCAGCATTTGTTCCTCAACTAACATTACTAAAATGGATTATCAAGTCAGAGCCCAGTTGCTGTCCATGGGATCTTGCTGTGTTTACGATGGAAAAAGGTGGATTACTTTTCAAAACTATTTCTAAGTTGCAAATGCACAGACTTATGAAAGGAAAATTAGTTTTGTTAAATCTGTTAGATACTTCTAAGGTTGGTGAATAAGGAGGAACCAGCAGATATGTCTCATCTGGATTTAATAAAAACATTCAATAAGATACTGCAGGTGATAGCCTAATATAAACCGAGGATTAGTTAAAGGAAAGAAACCAGTGAGTGGGAATAAACAGGTCATTTCCAGGTTGCCTGACATTAACTGGTGGCTTACAGTAATGATCAACTCTTGGGTCTCAACTATTTACAATCTATTATAATGATTTGGACAAAGGGAGCAAGTGAAGTTTGCTGACAGCGGATATAAAGATAATCCAGAAGGTGATACAAAGATGCAGCAAAAGCATACGGACAGGCTGACTGAGAGGGCAAGAATGAAGCACCTATTTTGCTGTTTAAAAAGAAGTAAAGCAGCAGGAAATGTTGAGATTGACTGAGAAAGGTAGACATTAGAGAGACTTGGTGCCCTTGTATACATACATCATAGCCAATTACAGCAAGCAAATGTTATGCTAACCCCTATTACAAAGGAATAAAATTACAGGAATAAACACATCTCACTGTAAATTGTAGTAACTTATATTGGCTTGTGATTAGTAACATTGAATACTGTGAACAGGTTTGGCCTTCTTACTTAAGGAAGGACACACCTGCCTTTAAGAGAATCCTTTGCAAGTTTGCTCGATCAATTATTGGGATGAGGAGATTATTCTAGGAGGAGATGTTGAGGAGACTGGGTCTCTCATGCTCTTGGCTCTAATTTAGACAAATGAGAGGTGATTGCACTACAATATAAAATTCTTAAGCAGTTTGACAAGGTAAATGCTGGGAGGGTGTTTCTCCTGATTAGGGAGTTTAGGACTAGTGATCAGAGTTTCAAATAAGGGATCAGCCATTGAGAACTGAGACAAGGAAGCATTACTTTACTCAAGATGTTGTAAATCTTTGGAAACCTCTTCCCTGGACAGCTGTGGATGCTCAATCATTGATTTAGTTCAAGTCAGAGATCAATTGATGTTTGGTTGCTAATACAATCAAATATACGGGACAGTGCAGATGGATATGTCTCAGATGGGATCTTATTGAAGTTATTTTTTAGTCATTCATGAAATGTAGATGTCACTGGTAAGGCAGTATTTATTGCCCATCCCTAATTGCCCAGAGGACAATTGAGAGTCAACCACTGTGGATCTGTAGTTACATGTAGACCAGATTAGGTAAAAATGGCAGAGTTCCTTCATAAAGGAAATCAGTGAACCCGATGGAATTTTCCTAATGGTTTCATGGTGTTCATTGGACTCTTAATCTCAGATTTTTAAAAATTAAATGGTGGGACTTGAAACTGGATTTCATTGCCACGGTGAAATTTGAATCTGGATCCCCAAAACATTACTTAGGTCTTCATAGTCTAGTCATCATACCATTAGGCCATACCTCCCCCTAAATGGAATGGAAAAGTAGGATCAAAACATTGAATGGACTATGAGAAAGTGAGAACTGCAGATGCTGGAGAGTCAGAATCGAAGAGTGTGGTGCTGGAAAAGCACAGCCAGTCAGGCAGTGTCCGATGAGCAGGAGAGTCAACATTTCGAGCATAAGCTCTTCATCAGAAATGAGAGGGTAGCCCAATGGGGGCTGAAAGATAAATGGGAGGGGGGTGGAGCTGGGGGGAAGGAGCTGGGAATGCAATAGGTAGATGAAGGTGGGGGTGAAGATGATAGATCGGAGAGGAGGGTGGAGCATATAGGTGGGAAGGAACATGGACAGGTAGGACAGTTCAAGAGGGTGGTGCTGAGTTGGAAAATTGGATCTGGAATAAGGTGGGGGGAGAGGAAAAGGGGAAACTGGTGAAATCCACATTGCTGCCATGTGGTTGGAGGGTCGCAAAGCGGAAGATGATCTTCCTCCAGGTGTCGGGTGGCTAGAGTTTGGCGATGGGGGAGGTCCATGACTTGCATGTCCTTGGTAGAGTTGGAGGGGGAGTTAAAGTGTTTGGCCACAGGGTGGTGGGGTTGTTTAGTGCGTGTGTCCCACAGATGTTCTCTGAAACGTTCTGCAAGTTGGCATCCTGTCTCCCCAATCTAATAGAGACCACATTGATGCAGTAGATGATGTGTGTGCAAGTACAGATAAATCTCTGTCAGACGTGAAAGGATCTTTTAGGGCCTTGGACGGAGGTGAACAGGGGAAGTGTGGGCACAGGTTTTGCACTTCTTGCGGTGGCAGAGGAAGGTGCTGGGAGTGGAGGGTTTGTTGGTGGGGGGTTGGTGTGTTGTTTGGACCTAACAAGGGAGTCACGGAGGGAATGTCTCTCTGGAACACTGATAGGGGTGGGGAGAGAAAAATATCCCTGGTCGTGGGGTCTGTTTGTAGGTGGCTGAAAAGGCATAGAATGATGCAATGTATCCGGAGGTAGGTGGGGTGAAAGTTGAGAACCAGGGGGGTTCTGTCTTTATTGTGATTTCAGACCCATCTGCTCCACCCTCCTCTCCGACCTATCACTTTCACCCCCACCTTCATCGATGTATCGCATTCCCAGCTACCTTCCCCCCAGCCCCAACCCCCCTTCCCATTTATTGGCCATGCTAAATTGCCCATAGTGTTAGGTGCATTAGGGAAATGGGTCTGGGTGGGTTACTCTTCAGAGCGATTGTTCGGACTTGTTGGGCTGAAGGGCCTGTTTCCACACTGTAGGGAATCTAATCGAATGTAATCTAATCTAATCTAATCTCTCAACCCCCTTGGGCCACCCTCTCATTCCTGATGAAGAGCATATGCTCGAAATGTTGACTCTCCTGCTCCTCAGAGGCTGTGCTTTTCAATTGAATGGACTATTCCAACTGCTTACATATCGTTTCAGAGGTTTGGATGTTAGCAGAAAGAGGTTGTGGTCCTTGTTTAGAGGAGTTGGCTGAGGGCTACAGTACCAGGGCTGCAGCTGAATGAACCTTCATACATTGTACTTCAAAGAGTAATTCATTGTCTAAGGAATCCTGAGACATCACTTTGAGAAGAAAGGCATTACATAAATGCATGCATTATTAATTATAGATATAATTTTGACATTTTATTTCAACAAATAACAACAGGTATTATAGGATGATTAAGAAAGAGATTCAGTCACAAATGCTCTATTAACAATGTGATCTCATTTCTGTTCTCCAAGGAATACGCTTAACCACTGTCAGGCCTCGCTGCACTAATAATGTCATGCAATGTCATCCTGCTGAATGTGACTGAATCTGATTTTCATCAGTGCTGAAAGAAGCAGGTAGCAGTGCAAACGGAATAGTAATTGTTTTAGGTGCTGTGTACATGACAGCTTGACTTTTCTCCATGTACTACAGAACATTCAATAGTACAATATAGTGCTAACATCATTCTTACATGATTAACAAGCAATTTCTGAAATTCCTGAAAAGGAAAGCTCATAATCTTACCCTTTATACTGTCTTTAATGCACTTTAAATGTGAAGTAAATTGAAGCAATAAAGGTAGCAGTAAAAACAATACTGGAAGTCAGCAGGCTTTAATTTATGGGTCTGTGAAATAATATTGGATTGTGTAAACTGGGAAACATAAAGCTGATTAAAGTATCTCTCAACTAGAAATCTGTTATTTGCTGTGTATTTTAATATATTTCTTTAACTTTGTCCTGCACCTAAATTCTCAGGCCTAGAGATATGGTCAAGTTAGTGGGTAAATGCGATAATACAGATTATGTTTTGATGCAGACTTAGCAATTTTTATTCCTACAGTAAAAACCCAGCACAATTCACTGAACAGAAAGATGTCTTGGGTGTTTGATCTATTGACCTCTATTTCATCTTCTCCTGGTGCTGGTACTCATTGGGTTACAGTTGTATAGCCAGGTGGTATTTTCCAGAATCTTACTGATACAGCCACTTGTCATAAGTAAAAGAGGACAGTATGTGTCAGTGGGTATTTGACCATGTGGGTCATGACAGCTCTTTCCTGTTCTACAATCAATGGCCATCTCCCATGGAATTGATCAGAGACTGGAAGTGAGGTGAGAGTAACTGCTCTTGACATCAAGGTTATATTTAACATCAAGGAGCTCTTGCTGTTCCAAGTGCAACAAGACCTGGACAATATCCCTGTTGTAGGAGAAAGTTAGGACTGCAGGTGCTGGAGATCAGAGTCGAAGAGTGTTGTGCTGGAAAAGCACAGCCGGTCAGACAGCATCCGTGGAGCTCTTCCTGATGAGGAGCTTATGCTTGAAATGTTGATTCTCCTGCTCTTCGGATGCTGTCTGACCAGCTGTGCTTTTCCAGCACCACATCTCCATTTGTAGACTAACAAGTAGCAAATAACAGTCATGCCACATAAGTAGCAGGCAATGATCAACACAACAAGTGAAAAGCTAACCATTACCCATTGATATTCACTGGCATTGCCATCACTAAATCCACCACTATCAGTATCCTTGGGACTACAATTGACTAGAAACTGAACTGCATAAATACAGTGGCCATATCAGTAACTCACCTCCTGTCTCCCCAGAACCTGTCTGCCATCTGCAAGGGACAAGTCAGGAGTGTAATGGAATACTCTCCAGGTCTGGATGACTGCAGCTCCAACAACACTCAAGAAACTTGACACCAAACAGGACTGAGTAGTCCATTGATTGGCACCACATCCACAAATATTTTTGTTCTATCCACCACTGATGCTCAGTAGCAGCAGAGTGTATCATCTGCAAGATGCACTGCAGAAAATTACCAACAGGTCTTAAACTGAACCTTCTAAACCCATGCAGACATCCATCTAGACACTCAAGGGCAGCAGATGTATGGGAACACCACCAACTACAAGTTCCCCTTCATGCATTACCATCATGACTTGAAAATGTATCACTCTTCCTTCAGTGTCACTGGGTCAAAAGTCTGGAATTCTGTTTTGAACAGCAGCATTGTGTCCCTACACCAAATGGATTGCAGTTATTCAAGAAGCAGTTCATCATCACCTTGTCAAGGGCAACTAGGGATGGGCAATAAATGATGGCTCAGTAAATGAGCTATCATCCCCTCAATTAATAATTTTTTATGAAATCACTAGCTGACATCACTGCCTCCATTAGAGGATTCTGAGTACAATTGTAAGTTGGCAATACATTTCTAATTCTATAGTTTCAACCACCATTTTGTTACATTTATAATGAATACAAAGTTTGACACAGCAATGTCAATGGAGTGTTAATAAACAATGAAGGTTGAAACAATCAGAGCTAGTATATCATAGGTAAACTGCAGACTAGAAACTCTATCTCTATTATGTCACCAGGCACTTCCTTATTTCTATTTAAGCCATAGCAATAAGCCTTGGAATGACACTGACATTTTCTGTCAATCTATACTGAAGTATGCATTGTTTGAAGTACAGATTTTCATAGAATCTCTACAGTGTGGAAACAGGCCATTTTTTTTAGATTAGATTAGATTAGATTAGATTACTTTACAGTGTGGAAACAGGCCCTTCGGCCCAACAAGTCCACACCGACCCGCCGAAGCGCAAACCACCCATACATTTACCCCTTACCTAACACTACGGACAATTTAACATGGCCAATTCACCTAACCTGCACATCTTTGGACTGTGGGAGGAAACCGGAGCACCCGGAGGAAACCCACGCAGACACGGGGAGAATGTGCAAACTCCACACAGTCAGTCGCCTGAGGCGGGAATTGAACCCGGGTCTCTGGCGCTGCGAGGCAGCAGTGCTAACCACTGTGCCACCGTGCCGCCCACTAACAAGTCTACACTGACCCTCCGAAAAGTATCCCAACCAGACCCATTCCCCTGCCCCTATTACTTTTACATTTACCCATGACTAATGCACCTTGCCTACACATCCCTGAACACTATGAGCAATTTTGCATGGCCAATTCACCTAACCTGCACACCTTTGCACTGTGGGAGGAAACCAGAGCACCTGGAGGAAACTCACACAAACACGGGGAGAACGGGCAAACTCCACAGACAGTCACCCGAGGCTAGAATTGAACCTGGGTCCCTGGCGCTGTGAGGCAGCAGTGCTAACTACTGGGCCACCTTTGCATGGTAGTGAATCTGAAATCCCTTTTACTTTTCTCTGGATAGAAACAAATATTTGGGAGAGATGTAAAACACATGTCTTACATAGAAACACAAAGCTATAGTACCCCCACTTTGCATAGTGGCAGTGTGCCCTCCCAGGCAGAAAGTGAATATGCCTGAAGGTCCCTTCTTGCAAGAGCCTTGAAATCTGCAAAGAGAAAAGAGAACTCCTACCCCTTTAATTAGGGAGGGTGTAACTGTGTGTAAATTTAGCAATTAATTCTCTCACATTCCTCTCAAATACACTATCCTACCCCCTCGAGCTAAATGACATTTATTCCAAGCATTTGGAGTTGACCCTGACACCTCTGACAGGGAGAGAGGGTCAAATCCAACCTGAAACATGGAAAGGGAGATCGGAGCGCCAAGTGCCATCGATTCTGTATTCGCACATCTTTGTATTTTGACCCCAAAGTCTTTTTGGATCCTAAACCTGTATCTTTTAGCCAGATGTCTTTTAGCCAGGCGGCACGGTGGCACAGTGGTTAGCACTGCTGCCTAACAGCACCAGAGACCTGGGTTCAATTCTCGCCTCAGGCGACTGACTGTGTGGAGTTTGCACATTCTCTGCGTGGGTTTCCTCCGGGTGCTCCGGTTTCCTCCAGCAATCCAAAAATGTGCAGGTTAGGTGAATTGGCCATGATAAATTTCCCGTAGTGTTAGGTGAAGGGGAATGGGTCTGGGTGGGTTGTGCTTCGGCGGGTCGATGTGGACTTGTTGGGCCAAAGGGCCTGTTTCCACACTGTAAGTAATCCAATATAATGTCACATAAAAATTACCATAGCCAGGTCAAGCAATCTGGTCCTAAATCCAGTGCATTGTTAACTGCTGGTCACCCAGAGAGTGGTGAGCCTGTGGAATCCTTTGCTGCAGCAAGTGATGGAGATTAAAATGTTGAATGTTTTCAAGAAGGTGTTAGAGGTAGTACTAGGACTAAAGGGATGAAAGAATATGGGGAGAAAGCATGAACGGGGTCGTGAGTTGAATGATCAGCCAGAATCATATTGAATGGCAGAGCAGGTTTATTGGGCAGAATGCTACAATCATACCTCTATCTTCTGTGTTTCTAGGTAAAAGATGGAGAACAATATATAGAGTGAGACCAATGTGTACAAGATAAAAATATGAGGCCTAGTTATGAACCTATTTCTAGACTAATAAATACATTGAAGTTAAAAGAATTGGTCAAAACAGTGAAGTTAGAACCAGCGCTTAAGAATTTAAATCCTTTCTAAAATGTGTATTTCTTACAGAGTAACAAAATATCTAGGTGACATTGTCAAGTTTGTCTCTTCACAGACCTTCCAGGTCCAATACTATAAATGAATGATGGAAATCTCAATTCATTTGTTACATTCAGATTTCCTGTTAGAGCAGTTGATTATGGAGGCATTCTGTTTCAACTGATGTGTCTTTCCGTAGCTGCTACAGACCATTGAGGTAATGGGCTATATGAATATAACTCGCCAACACGCTAGTTTTATTTGCATTCTCTAAATATTCTCCCTTCCCTTAAAAAAATGCCATATTTGTATTTATGAAAGTTATGAAAGTTACTCAACATCCAGGGTTACAAAGAAAATAACCATTCACTAAAAAAACAGTGGGTTCTGAGGTAGGGTCACTTGACACAAAACATTAACTCTGAGTTCTCTCCACAGATGCTACCAGACCTGCTGAGCTTCTCCATCAATTTCTGTATTTTGTTTCTGATTGACAGAATCTGCAGTTCTCAATTTTTATTTAATATGTTAATTCTAGTCAGTTCCACTTTGTCAGTCCTTGCACAACCACCTGATGAAGGACCAGCACTCTGAAAGCTAGTGCTTCCAATTAAACCTGTTGGACTATAACCTGGTGTTGTGTGATTTTTAACTTTGTACAGCCCAGTCCAACACTGGCATCTCTATCAACACCACTAACTGCCGGCTTAAAGTGGAGAGGATCTCCAAGAAGATTGCACATATCGACACAGACATCAAGATTCAACAGAAGTGCAGGAGAGCAGGAAAAATCCCAAAAGGATTATTGATCACGAACCCACTCAAGTCGACCTACAACATAGACTACGCAGAGAAACTTTGCCACTGCACCTCTCGCAAACTCCTCAATCATCTCATGCACCAACTCTATAGCAGGCGCCACAACCTTTAAATTCAGATGGAGTCCACACTCTCATCCTGCGCTCAAGATACAGCAGTACAATTGTGTAACATTGCCAAACAGACAAGGCGACAAAACCACACCACTTACACAGCCACCTGATGAAGGAGCAGCGCTCCGAAAGCTAGTGCTTCCAATTAAACCTGTTGGACTATAACCTGGTGTTGTGTGATTTTTAACTGCATACGTAGTCTGTAAATTGTGCAAGTCTCCTCACAGTATGAGGGTGTATTGTAGGCTGTTCCTTTGGTATCTGATCATACTTCTCTCGAGAGTTCCTATGTTGAGCATTATAGCAGATTAATGGTTATTAATGATCCATTTCTTTTGATGAGAAACGGTGGCTCAGTGGTTAGCACTGCTGCCTCACAGCGCCAGGGACCTGGGTTCGATTCCAGCCTTGGGTGACTGTCTGTGTGGAGTTTGCACATTCTCCCCGTGTCTGCATGGGTTTTCTCCAAGTTTAGGTGAATTGGCCATGCTAAATTGTCCACAGTGTTCAGGGATGTGTAGGTTAGGTGCATTAGTTGGGGAAGTCTAAAGTAATATAGTTGGGGAATGGGTCTTAGTGGGTTACTCTTCGGAAGGTCAGTGTGGACTTGCTGGGTCAAAGGGCCTGTTTCCACACTGTAGGGATCCTATGATTCTATGCGATCAATGGCGCTCAGAGTCTGATCGCACTCTGTACTCTACGCACGTGGTGAGATCACTTCTTCATGATATGCTGGCTACAGTGGAGGAATAGTTTCTCTTGCTTTTCATGTATGTCTCCAACTGTGATGATATATCATATCATTCACCTTCACTTCAAATGTTTGAGGTGAGTACATCTCTACACAAGCTGCCACATTGGCTGACGTTTGTTGAGATATTTGAATGTTTGAACTAACACTCGCTTCCCAGTATTATTAAACAGAAATTTGACTTTCTATCATTTCACCTTGGTTTTGTCATGCACACCTTTACCACTTCTGCCTTCATTAGTTTCTCCACTGTTGGGAGAGTAGGTTGGATGCATTGTGGACCTTAGACTTCAGACTGGAGATGTTCCATGCCTCAGCAAATGTCTTTCTCCACTCGAGGATTGCTTTGTAAATGTCTGTGCTGGATTTCTTAATTTCTTTATGAACACTCTGGTGATTTCACTGCCCCTGCACCTTTCTATTTGACTGGTCATAGAGCAGAGATGATATATAGTGTTGCATTTCTTAACACTTTATGAAGTGGCTGAATTCTTCACTCAGGAATTGAAGGCCGTTGTCACTCATCACAATGTCTGGAATGTCATAATGACACAAGTGTGCTTTTGAGCGTTCTGCACTCTCTTTGGTAGTCATTGAACCAGCTAGTCTAACTGCAAGTAGTCAGAAGAGTTGTTGACAGTGATAAGATAATTTGTTTGTGTGAGCGTGAAGAGGCCTACTCCAAGCTTCATCACTGTTCGGGGTGTCATGCATCATAAGCAGCACTTTAACTTGCTTAGCTTGCTATTCAGTATAAGCTGTCCACTAGCTGATGTGGTCCTTAATCTCATTGCTTACATTTGACCAGTAGAGCTCTGCTCAAGGCTTTCTTGATAGTTTGCATGGATGCACTTCAGCATCTCATTATTTATTTTCTTAGGGACAATCATTCAATTTCCTTTGTACAAAATGACAAATTGCATCTCAATACATCTCTGTATTCCTAAGACTTACTTATAGTAACAGGTGTGTCTTTTATGCTTTCATGTTGCTATAGATATTTTGTCTCTCCTAAACAATCATTGATTAAATGTTGTCCAACAAAGACAGTACCCAGGCCCAGGCACTCTTCCTTAATCTGAGGATAGCATCATTCAATTTGCATTAATGCTCTGGATGCAAACATAAATAGTTGCTTTTGCAATGTACCAAGTCCTATCATGCTGACATCGCATTCATTGTTGTTTGATTCAGATTCAAGCTGCCCCAATATCACTGTACATCCTTAGCTATATACTCACGTACAGATTCATACTGTGATGGCTAATTAGGAAAAATGTTTGCTAGATATTTCATGAATCCAACTAATTATCGCGTTGCTTTCACATCAATTGGTCACGGTATCTCCACAACAGCCTTCACCTTGCCAGGCACCAGCAAGTATCATTTCTCTGTCAGTATGTGACTCATCTCCTTCCTGAAGAAGGGCTTATGCCCGAAACATCGATTCTCCTGCTCCTTGGATGCTGCCTGGTCTGCTGTGTTTTTCCAGCACCACATTTTTCAACTCATCTCCTTGATGTTCTGCATCTTTTTTCTTGTTTAGGCTCAGGGTCATCTGGCAAACTCTGCCTAACAGTCACACCAGATTCTAAACATGGTCTGAATAACTTCTACCATTCTGTCTCCACATCTGGACGCCAGTAGGTCATCCACAATAGCTTCTAATCTGGGAGGATCATGACCATCTGTGCTATGTTGATACTCTTCTGAAGCAGTGGAAATGTCACCAGGTATGTGTGACCATACCTATCACCCAAATAGTATCAAGAATGTAGGTAGAAAACTGGAACTTTCTTCCTGCTTCACTTGCCTTTATTTCAAGGGCAATTAAAAACCTTAGCCTTGGCAAGTTGTGGCGTGTATTATACGGTTTACATGGAGCCGTGAGATCTTTTGAAGCTTTGTAGAGAACCTTTGTTTTATGTATACTCTCAATTTTCCAGGATTTTTCATTTCTCTGTGCTTCCTGTATAGTTTGTGGGAGTTTTCATTTTCTTGATGACTACCTTCTCTTCCGTCTCCTCTCTCTTATCTTTCAGACTAGACTTAACCACAGTTGGGCAGTTGTGGCATTTGTCACACATTCCTATCCACTTTCAGATGAGTTTTACATGAAAGGCATCTAAGACCTTAAAGAACATCTCTGTAATCATCTAGGATCTATTCAACAATCAATGGCCTAGTGTCCCATGAAATGCTACATATCTTTTCTAACATGTTTTTCAGGTTACGAACTCAACCTTTAGACTTGATTCAGCTTAAATGGGTTTTACTTAGCATCAACTATCAGGAACTCCAGATTTTCATTCTTCTCCTTGTGTTGAGCTATCAGCTTCCTTTGTCCTCTTGGGATGGTTATGGGTCCATTATATAGCCTTAACTTTACTTATAGGGTTTCATTTTTTGATTATCATCTTGAGTGACCTCACACATTCTGAAAAGTCAATGTTACACAAAACACAGATGTCTATGTAGCACACACACTTGTTCTCCTTTGGCAACCTTCATTCCAAGAGCCACAAAGCATTGATCACCTTTTAGATCTTATGATCCCAATCTTTTGCATGATGTAAAGTAATTCATCAGAATCATTGGCTGACATCTCTCCAGCTGCCAGCTCAATAGGCTTGGTTTGCTTCTTTCTGGTTTAACCCATTTGCAAATTTATTCAGCTTCCTACATTCAGAGCACTGCTTTCACACGCTACATATGCTTTCCATTCTTTTCTATGATGTTCTCTATGATAGCTTGCTTAACTGTAAGTTTCTCCTCTCTCAACAGACATGCTGTCACTGCAGAATCTCTTATGCCGAAGCCAATCCTGTCTTTGATGAAATCATCTTACAGTTATCTGAACCCTCAGAATTCAGCTATCAATGTGGTCATATGTGGATCAATGGCTTCTTTCTATCTCTGTCCCTGAGCTCTGATGTTGAAAACATCCCATTAATAAAGAACATTAATATTGAATTGAAAGACTGTTTTCAAAGCCTTCAAAATCTCTGCAGTTTTTTCTGCTCCTGTGTAAGATCTCGGCTCGGCTATATCTTCTAGCATGGTCTTATTTCCCAATATAGAAAGCAGAGTTGAACTTGTATTTGCTCATGTTTGTTCTTAAATGATTTCTGTCATGATTTCATGATTTTGCCAATAAGAGAGGAAAATATTCTCATTCTGTCTCATGTCTCCTTTCATTTCCACAGGAGTAGGGAAGGAAGATTACAATCATTTTAGCTCATTCAGTGTTTCAAAATTGCAGACTTTGTTCTTAACTTTGTTATTGTTCTTTCAGTACCTCCCTCTCTTACAGCTCTGAACATCCACAGATTTTCACCTGCACCATTCTTGACGGCATGTTTCAAGTGACCTGTCTTTTAATGGCTGCTATAGACCACAGAAAAAGGCACTTAGAGCAAAGGCAGAAGACAAATAACTGCATCAAGTTGGTCCGTACACTAAGTACAATTGCATTTCTTCAAACACATCCCCAGAATTTATTAAGCCAAAAGTTTCTGAACTCTGAACCATTTATGTTTAAAATGTAATCATAATTATCACACAAAATTACAATTACAATAAGTTGGTTCTCACATGACATTTTCTGTGGACGTATTTAATAGGATGGTGACTGATTCAGCATTCCTCATGTCCACTTTCCTCTGTTTGCCCATAACCCTTGATTCCCCATCCAATTAAGAATTGATCTATCTAAGCTTTAAATATATACAAGGGCTTTGCTCCAAGGAGCTCTGTAGCAAGAGTTCTGAAGATTCACAATCCTCTAAGAGAAGAAATTCCTCTTCATCTCTGTCTTAAATTGGCACACGTTTATTCTGAGACTATACCCACTGGTCCGAGACTCTCCCATGAGGAGAAACATCCTCTCAGCATGTACTCTGTCCAGTCCCCATAAGCATTCCCTATCTTTCAATGAGATCACCTCTCATTCTTCGAAACTCTAGTGATTGTAGTTCCAACTTGTTTAGCCATTGCTCATAAGGCTCTACACAGGGGAATCATCCTAGTGAACCTAGTCTGAACTGGCACCAATGAACTAATATCCTTTCATAGATCAGGGACTAAACCTGCTCACAGTACTCCAGCTGTGGTCTCAGCAGCATCTTCTACAGTTGCAGTAAGATCACCCTACTCTTATACTCCTACCCCCTTGAAATAAGGGCCAACATTCAATGAGCCTTTCCTGATTGCCTGCTGCCCCTGTGTGCTAGCTTTCTGTGTTTTGTGCACAAGTACTTGTCAACACCATTTCCAGGTACAGTTCAAATAGCCTTCAGGATAAAGCCCTTAGCCCTGTCTAGTTTCCAGTTTAATCAAATAAACTGTCTTTTGGAAAAGACACTTCCTTCAACTTTTTGAAATTAAGAATTTCCCCAAGGGGAATTGACTTCCATTACATTTCCAACTGTTATGAATCTATATGTGAAAAAAACCCTTTTAAAATCCTTACTTTATCTTATGCCATTGCTTGACATTATCCACTGCAATCAGGTCAATTCCTTCAGAATTATTTTCCACTCACAATCTAGAGCCCCAATTCACAGTGCCGTGTGAGTGGAAATATCTAACCTCTATTATCCAAACCAATGCTTCCAAGCAGCATGGTTAAAGCATAAAATGGATGGCCATGCGGGGTTGATGAAAAGACACTAATAAAACCTACCCACAGCCTTGCTCTTTGGAACATTTAGATCAGAGAACAATTCTGGAGCTACATTTCATCCAATCGTTGTCACATCCATTTGTGCCATGACTCAAAAAGTAGATTGTTAAGTTCCTCCAGTCTACAGGTCTAAAGGTATCCATTGAAAATATTAACTTTGGCTTTTCTCTTCCCAGATAATGTCTAACCTGCTGAATATCTCCAGTATTTCTGGTTTTCAATCTATAACAATGTTAGGGCCACAATCTAATTAAATTTTGCTGTAACAGAAATAACATTTTCTTTGATTGCTCATTTTCCACAGAAGCTATTCACTGTGGACACCCTTGATGGTATTGTACTCAGAAAAACCCTTACTACTCTATGCTCAGTTAATACAAGGTCCATTCATCACTAACTGGGAAGGTTTTTTTTTTCCCCTGTTATACCCTGTGAATTGGTTTTAGTAGCTCTTGGGCAGTTACAAGTGTGGTCACCATCGCTGCTCTGAATCCGTCAATGGAATATCTTCTTCTCAACCAATTCAGAAGATGGTCAATCCAGTCAGTAAAATGAGCAGGTTTTGGAAAAAATGTGCAAACTTGATACAACTTGCTTTCAGGTGGAATCACTCTTAATATTTTTCCAGAGGCATGATTTTCACTGGATTTCAAAAGACAGTTGTAATTGGTCTCAGAACGTAAGTAGCAATAATATAACTTTTTGCTGATTGTTCTCATGAGCTCAGTGGGTGAATTAATCTACTGCTTGTGCTACTGAACCATTCAGAATAGGAAGGTTTCATATTTGACCCCAGTGTGTGCCAAGTCATTTGTCTCAGCTAACAATATGGTGGAGATGTCACAATTATCCTTCGTGTGTTTGAATGAAACAGTCCAGGCAAAAATTGACCAGGGTTGAACAAAGACTGGAATGGATTATTTGCCATTCTCCTGCAACGAGCCAACCACTTATGGTCTGGACTCACAGATGAAGATGGTCATTTCAAACTTGTGATCAGCGTAAATTGCCCCTTTAAAAGCGGAGGCTCTTGAGATAGTGTCGGTTGTGGCTCAGTTAATCATACACTCGGCTCTTGAAAGTGTCCAATTCAGACTCCAAGCACTTCAATAGAGTAACCTAGGCTGACAGTTCTGAGGGGAATCTGTGCTGTCATTCAGGTGAGACATTAATGTGAATCTCTGCTGTGACACCATTCTGAAGAAATGTAGGGAATTCCTCCAGAGAGGCCAGGCAGCATCCGAGGAGCAGGAGAATCAATCTCAGCTAACAATATGGTGGAGATGTCACAATTATCCTTCGTGTGTTTGAATGAAACAGTCCAGGCTCCTGCTCCTTGGATGCTGCTTGGCCTGCTGCGCTTTTCCAGCACCACACTTTTCAAAACTGGTCTCCAGCATCTGCAGTCCTCACTGTCTCCTAATTCCTCCAGAGAGTCTTGGTTAATATTTAGCCTCAATCCAGAACACAGAAAATCCTGACTCATACTGGACTCAAAATGTTAACACTGTTTCTAGCTCCTCAGATACAGGCAAGCCTGGTCAGTTTCTCAAGCACCTTCTGTTTTTAGTTCAGACCTCCATCATCGGCATTGTTTAGCTGGAAGAAAAGAAGTGACTATTATCTCCCAAGTTGTGGGAACTTGCAGTGGACCAATCAGTTGCCACTGTAATTTGCAACAGTACCTATACTTCAAAAGTACTTCATTGACTGTAAAGTACTTTGGGATATCCTGGAGTCAAGAAATTTGCTACATAAATGCAAGTCTTTCTTTTTTTCCCAAACTGAGTCCACATTCAAATTTTCATCTTTGATGCACTATGTGCTGATTTCCTGAACTCAGCTGTGGCACTGTGCAGACATAGGAACAGAAGCCTGTTTCTATGCAGCAGAGGACAGGGACAGTCAGTTTGGCTCACAAGAGGATTTCCCACATCCCAGTAGCTACTTTTAGGGTGTCACTAGAATCTAGGAGCCTACATTGCCTCTCAGCTTGGGACATGTGTAAACAAAAAAAACTTTAGAAGAGTACGTACAGGCAGGAAAGCGTGCATAGCCACGAGCAAAAACATGGTGATATGTTTATAGAAACCCTTAATTAAATACATTGCTTTCTTTTGATTCCTGCAAGCATTCCATTGGTTTGTATGAGGAATATCTGATGTCTGCCACATTAAAATCTTTGTTGCCTCCCTTTTAAAAGTGTAGGCATATAATAATAACCTTAGTAGTTGCTGAACATTTCACAAGGCTGTCTTTTTCCCATTTTTAAAGATTTTGTGTACATTTGAAGTGACACCGTACAACAACAAAACTCATAGGGGTGGCAGATGAATACATTATGACTTCTTGGCATGAGTGCTTTGATATAGAGAATTCAGATTATATATAGAATAATATATGGTCAGGTTGACCTAAGGAGGTGGATGTGGTTTTGCACTGGTTTTAGCCTTCAGTGTGCATGAGTTGGATATCCACAAAAAACACAGTTAAGCTGCCATGTATGTCTGCAATTCATCCTCTGCTTGACTGTGAACAAAGGATTGCTGCATAATATTCCCTAACTCCTTAATTAAACATTGCAATATCTAGATTTGGCTGAGGTGATTAGATGAGTGGTTGTTGGCATTGAACAGCGGTGGTTATATTGTATGGATGAGGTCATGCAATAACAATCTGCATATTTGAATATGCAAACAAGCAAGTTATAGGTGCATCTGGGAGAAAGTGAGGACTGCAGATGCTGGAGATTAGAGTCAAGAGTGTGATGCTGGAAAAGCACAGCAGGTCAGGCAGCAACTGAGGAGCAGGAGCATCGAAATTTCGGGCATAAGCCCTTCATCAGGAATGAGGCTGTGAATCAAGGGGGTGGAGAGAAAAATGGGAGGTGGGTGGGGCTGAGAGGGCGATAAGTAGATGGAGGTGGGGATGATGGATTAGGTCGGAGAAGAGGTTAGAGCAGACAGGTGGAAAGCAAGATGGATGGGTAGGACAGATCATGAGGGCAGTGCCAAGTTAGAAGGTTGTAACTGGGATAAGGTGGGGGGCGGTGAAATGAGGAAACTGGTGAAATCTACATTGATGCCGTGGGGATGGAGGGTCCCGAGGTGAAAGATGAGGCATTCTTCCTCCAGGCCTCGGGTGGTTTGGACAGGGTAGATGCAGAAGGATTGTTTTTGTTTGTGAAAGAGTCTAGGACTAATTCGAGAGTAAGAGGTCATTCATTTAAGACAGAGATGAGGAGGATGTTTTTCTCTAAGGGAAATGATTTGGTGGAATGTTTTACCACAGAAGATTGTTGATATTGGATCATTAATTATATTCAAACCTGAGATAGACAGATTTTTAACCAGAAAGGTAATTGAGTTAGGGGCAGGAAAGTGCATGTGAGGATTATCAGATCAGCTGTGGTCCATTTGAATAGTGAAGCAGATACTGTAGGCCAGGTACTCTACTTCTGCTCCTCTGTGTTATGATCTTATGGTCTTGTTGAATGAGCTGTAACTGGGTTTTTAACTACACATAAAATTTATGATTTCAAAATTTCTGATCAGCCTCTCTGGTACTGAAAAATTAATTTTACACTTGTAGAATATATAATTTCTCCATTATGAGAGAAAAAAACACATTTTGAAAATAATTTTCATGTAAAATTGCTAATATTTTAACTCTTTCCTTAATATCATGACTATGTTTCAATCTCTATTTCTCTCTGTAAAATAATATAAAAGGTGAAGGATTATCAGTAGTTTTTCTTCCTGTTTTGTGGTCTGTGACAATTTGTCAGAGATTATGCCACGTTTGATGCGATCACTGATATTGGATATTTGGAGATCCCCTTGACTTGACATCAGTTCAGGAGGAAACATTAGAAAAGATGAAATCCATACGACTCGATCTTTATGGATGTCTTTCTTTGATGTCTGCAGCGAGGGTCACCAGTGTGCCACTGAATATGCTATATGGATTTGCTATTATCGTTTCATCTTTGCACTTTTGTTTATGCTTCATCTTGTTTCCTTATTGCAGGATTGTTACCTCACCATCATTGCACCTTCTCTTTCAGTGTGTGAGTGGCAGACTTTGTGGAGTGCAGGTTTCTCCGAGCTGGTCTGTTATTTACATAAAGCATGATACTACCCTGCTCAGCAGTCATTCTTCTCTCCCTTGAGGCGTGAATACTTCCTCACAATCATGCAGCACTGTTACCTAGCATCCAATTGTAGAAGCTGATGAAACTCACCCAGAGAAGTCAGCCAAAGCAGACTGACAATCAAGTGCTCCACTGCTGAAGATACTGGATTTCGTCTCATGTAAATTTGTCTTAAAAGGAACAATTAGCATCAGAACCATTCTCCACAGTTTAACAGTTGCACTAATGAATTCTGTCCCTAAGTTATTTGCTATTATGTGTACTTTTGAAGTGGTTGGCGATCAATCAATAAATTAAGCAGAACAATTTAAAAGACCAACAGTTACCGATGTATATGTCACCACTATAAATTATTGAAGAATAGTCTGCTATTAAAGCCATCTATTTTAAAAATATTTCTAGCTGCCAGTATTCATTGAACAGTTATTGATCTTTCTGGTAATTCAAGGCATTCATTCCTAATGTGATCTTCCTAAATGTGCAATTCTACGTCCTGTATTTATCCCTGCAGTACAAACGAAACATTTACAAAAATGCTCATGCAAAATATTGCAGGAGCAGAATTCTGCAAATGCTGACAATCTACAATAAATGCAGAGTCTGTGAAATCCTCAACGGCACCAGTACGGAGAGCAGCAGAATTAACATTTCAGGTCAATGACTCTTCGCCAGAGCTCAGATTACATAGAAATGTAACCATTTTGAATGAATGCGAGGAAAGAGGGTGGAGGGGTCAAAGAATAAGAGGGAAGGGCTGCAATAAATAGGAGGCAGGAGAGAAAAAGAACCACAGTGCAAGGCAAAAGGAGATAATTATGAGAAAAGAAACAAAATATTTCAAAGACAGTGCAACGTGTAAATTAGAATTATCAACAATTGCAGCCAGTCAAAACAAAAACCAGCTCAAAACGAGAAGAAACAGGGGCATGAGTTATGATTCAAAATTGTTCAACTCAGTGTTGAGACTGGAAACTGGTAAAGTGCTGAAGAATGAGGTAGGGTTTGAACTGCATTGGAACAGCGTAGGGGACCAAAGACAAAAGATCGGAGCGCATTGGGGCAGAGGGGTAAACCAATGGGAGGCGGCAAGTTGACAGTCATATTTGTCGAGGGAATGGCGAGACTGTGTGAAGGAGACCACTTTGAGAGCAGACGAATATTGTGTACTAAATGAAATGAAGGACCAATGAATCACTGCTTCACTTGGAAAATATTTAGGATCTTGGGCAATGATAAGGGAGAAGATAAATGAGAAGATGTCGTGTGTCCTATACGTGCTTGTGGAGCTGCTGTGGGAAAAGGATGATGGAAGAGTGGGCCAGGCCTTCGTAGAGAGGTGTCCATTTAGAATGCTGAGAGAGGAAGGAAGAGGCAGGCGTGTTTGGTAGTGGCTTCACACTGGAAGTAGTAGAAGTTACTGGGGATGATATATTGAATGTGGAGGCTGGTGAGGTTGAAGGTGGAGACCAGGGAACCTTATCCTCATTCTGGGCAGTGGGGGAGACACAGTTCAGGGAAGGATGAGACAAAAATGTAGGAAATGGGTGAAGATTTAGTTAACCACAACCCTGGAAAAATGCAAAGGAGAAACCAGGAGAATGGAATCACAGTTGTGGGATGTTGGGTATCAGAAGATGTAGTTGTGGTAGTTATGGGAGTTAGTAGGTTTAGAAAGAACTGGGGAGAATGAAGGTGCGTAGGGCAAAATAAGAGTAATTGATGAACCACTTGAACTGGAAGTCAAGTTGTTGGTAATTTCCAAATGTGGGCAAGAACAGGAAATTGGATCAATATAGTTGTCAATTTATCCAGAAAAGTGATGAGGGAGGGAACATGAATCGAAGTGGAACAAAGAATGTTCCGCAAATCCCACAAGAAGGCAGGCAGAACAGGGTTCTACATGGGTTCCACAATAGCAGTTTTGCTTTGAAGGAAGCAAGGCAACTTAAGCAGTGTAACATACAAACAATTTCAGCCAAGCACAGGAGGTAGGGATGAGCATGGGGATCGGGGTGTTGGTTCAGGAACCTCCCAGTAAGATGACAGGACTCCCCTTGTCACCGACTATCCCACCAGCCTCCTTATTTAGTGCACCACCCTTTACTATTTCCTCCATTGCATTTTTTCCCCAACACAGCTCTCGTTGATGATTCCACGATTTCCACATGCACTCTTCGAGCTACATCTTCTGTTTCTTTACGTGTCCCATTACGATCTTCATTTTGCCTTTACCACCATCACTTATGTCACACCCATCGGAGATTTTCTCTTTCAATCCCCTCTTGCATTGCTTAAAACGTGTTCTATCTCTCACCCCAATTGTGATGAAGAGTCATCAATGTGAAACATTAACCGAAACTGCTAGATCTGGTGAGGATTTCCATAATCTTGCTTCAGAAAACATCAGTTGATATTCCCATTCTGTGAAGATAGGAGCTTATTTTTTTTCTCTGCTGTGTCTTTGTATCAGAATGATGAAGTATCTGCTTTGAAATCATTTTTGACGGGGAAGTCCAAATTATTCCAAGAGCACAGGATGTGAGCCAACATGGAAGGCCTGAGTTTTGTTTCAGAGTCGGGGCGCTGAGGTGGAAGAAATCCAGACTGCATCAACCTGGTCTTTGAAAGTAGCCAGGCACAATTCTAATTTTTAGTCTGGGTGAGGCAAGTTGGCAGGATTGAGAGTTGGGCTGGGTGACCTGGGAAGAGCTTAAGAGGCTGCCAGTTCTTGACATGGGCTGGGCAGAAAGTTTGACTCAGGGGCTGAAGCACTGAGATCAAATTTTAAAAATAAAGATTTAAACATAAAATGCCCTTTTTGCTCAGTCTCCTCACATCCACACACTCCCATTGTCCCATCCAGGCCTCTCTGTACCCCACTATCTATCCCACGGCCTTCTCATATTCCTTCTGCAATCCTATGCTTGTTTACCCACATTTCTTTACAAACCTATAGCATCCTATGTATTCCCCATGTTGCTTCATACCATCTGTACCAGCTTTTTCCCCCAATTACACCATACTCATTTATAGTTCTGATGCCAGTGAATGGCAATGTCTCTACCTACTAGCCTTTGTCCTTCTGCTCCATGCCAACGCACCTAATATCCACCATTGAGGTGTGCTGACTGTTTCTATTGATTATGTGATTATTGGAAAATAAACTCTCATTGATAATAAGAAAATGAGTCAATACATTGAAATTACTTCAATTAGTCCTGAATGAATACAAACATTTCATTTCACTGCTTAATCTTTACATGTTTAAGCCTTTATGTCAGCAAACATTTCCATTCGATAAGCAGTTGGATTTGTCTATCAAAGTGCTCATTTGATAGCGACCTCATGGTGAAAATAATAGTTCCAGATAATCATCACACAGCACAAATCCTACAATGGTTTTGTGGTGAACAGGGTCTCTGAAATACCTGGCACTATTTTTCTTACTACCTGTATTATTGTTTTGGATAGTTCCTTGACAGCTCCCTTACACTAGCTCACCCACACAATCCCTGTACGTCACTCATGTTAATCATTGTGTTATAATGCTGAAAATGTGTTGCTGGAAAAGCGCAGCAGGTCAGGCAGCATCCAAGGAACAGGAGAATCGACGTTTCGGGCAGCTGGACACACTTTCCTCATTCCTGAAGAAGGGCTTATGCCCGAAACGTCAATTCTCCTGTTCCTTGGATGCTGCCTGACCTGCTGCGCTTTTCCAGCAACACATTTTCAGCTCTGATCTCCAGCATCTGCAGACCTCAATTTCTCTCATTGTGTTATAATGCCCTCTACCCATCTCCCGTAGTCCCTAATGCCAACCTTGTAGCTATTTTCAACCATCTCCCTTTCCTCCTTCATCTCCCATGCAAACTCACTTTGTATGGACATGTGCCCATGCACATGAAGGGAAAATGTAATTGTTACTTCAAAATTCTATATTGCAGACTCATTCATAAAATCATGTTTTGATACTTCTAGATGCTTTCTGATATGTTCCAAGGGAATTATGTATCTTGTACATACAATTGTCTCAACAGAGAACAGTTCCAAAATGCACCTGGCCCTCCACAAGGTGCCCACAAAGAGTACCTGACACACCCCACCCAAACAAATCTCAGAACCCAACCCCCAAAATATTCTCGAACAATGGTTGCAAGGACAGCTCAGCTCTTCAAAAGGTTCCCTCAACTCTTCAGAGGTGTCCCCTGGCTGTCCCAAGGAAATGGATAGAGACGAGTTGATTTTGCCCAGTTTACTCTCCTAACTCTAGGTTTCAGGCATGAGACATGTCACAGCACCATTTTGGTGAAGGAAGCTAATGGTTTAAATTGCAATTTATTTCCAGGAACCACGTGTGGACCATGGAATACCCCAACACTGTCCCTATGAAAATGGGAAGTGCCAGGTTCAGAAGCAGGACTTGGGATTCCCGTCCTCTTCCGGGATTTTTGCCTCAAAGAAGACTCTCTCCGTCATGGTGAAATTTGGACCCAGAGTCTGAATCAGTGAATTGAATTCAATGTCAATGCTGGTATTGAAAATAAAAGAGAGTGAGATTGAGAGAAAGATAAAATACGTTTAAACCAGTTTTTAGATTTTCAACAGTATGTGGAAATGGTAGGAATGCGATTTCACATCTATTAAAGTTAACTTCTGATGTCAGAGAGGTAAATGAGAATAATTAGAACTGATCACACTGCTAAAAGGTTATTTACATTGGAATGGACAAATCCTAACTTTTTCTGGATTTAATGGATATATTTGTTTGTCTTTTGTATTGTCATTGTTTCTGGCGGTTTGTAATTGATATGTATTCAGGTAAATTTAGCAACCTCATACCATTTCATGATTTGGAGATGCCGGTGTTGGATTGGGGTGTACAAAGTTAAAAATCACACAACACCAGGTTATAGTCCAACAGGTTTAATTGGAAGCACACGAGTTTTCAGAGCGACGCTCCTTCATCAGGTGATTCACCACCAGTTATCTCACTCCAATGAAAGAGTAGCCTTATGGTCTGCTAGGACTATGGCTACTTCCCTCTTGCTGAGACCACATGTGGTAACTGGAAGCTATGCTCAGCCTTATCATTGTATTAATGCAAAATTATTGTTTGATAGTCTTGATAGCTTGCATACATGATTTAATATTATTCTCATTTGAGAAAATAATTTTAATGGATTTCTTACATTGCATCATAATTATATTTTCTTTGTCATCCTTCTGAATTTTTAAAATTTTTTTACAGTTGTGCCCTCTGTCAAAGTGACTTAATAGAGCAATCAGATTCCTGCCTTACCTCATCCTCGTTTTAAGGGCATAGATTACAAGAAAGAGTTTTATTTCTTGTTGCTGAGTGTAAGGGAAATAAAGTCTGGTTTGAGGTAATGTTATGAGTAAGAGCACCTCTAATAAAGAAAAGTTTGATTTTAATTGTTTGACTCAGACAACATATTTTCAGTTTTGAACTGCCCTTTGTCAGTTGATTTTTGTTTTTTTCAATGGTTTTCAACTGTTTGGTGTGCAGACAACCACAATAAATTTGGGGTAATCACAGGAAAAAAGCCACTAACATATTTCAGGCAAGAAACCAATCTCTGTATGTTTCACCAGGGCATATTTACTTGAAGACTTCAGCAAGATAACAAAACACAATGACTAGGCAATTAGCAAGTTTTATGAAACTGCAATTGACATGAGTCATTCCAACCCATTATATTTTGGGTTTTGATTTAAATCATTACTTGCTTCATTAGGGAGTTATCAAACAGGGGGTGGTTGGCTTAATTGGCTAGTTTGTAATGCAAAGTGATGCCAACAGTGTGGGTTCAATTTCCAAGCAGCTGAGGTCTCAATGAATGTCCCACCTTCTCAATATTACCTTTGCATGAGGTGTCGTGACCCTGAAGTTAAACTCACCACTAGGTGTCTTTCTGTAATAAAACACCAGTCCTATGGTCCTTTGGAGCTATAGTCACTTTGATTTACTTGAACGGGTAGGCCAATAGTGTCCAACTTTTATCTTCTAAATAAGAAGAGCTTGCAGTTATGTAGCATCTCTAAGATGAAAACATTTCAAAAGTGCTTTATTGGTTACAGAAGTACCATTAGGCCTTTGGATGACCAATAAACTTCACAATTATTTCCTCTTTAAATAACACATGTTACAATCTATTCAGACAAACAGATTTTGCTAGATAAACCTTAAATTACACATCAGCCGGGCAAGACCACAGTTATTCTGAATCTCAGGTCCGTGCGTTTCAACCAGAATAACCCAGAAAACAAAGAATGACAAATTCAAGTAGTGCACAGTAGCCAAGGCTTTACAGGTCTGATTGCCAGAGATTGGAGCATTGACACTTATGGTACTTAAGGCTTACTCGACAGGGCAAGACTATTTCAAATACTAAAACACTTCACAATAACCTCCTGTCCAGAGTCATTCAGGAATTAGTTAGCTCAACAGTTTACAGGAAGAGTTTCAGATTTATATGTTGCATCACTCATTTTAAAAATAGGTTAAGTTCAACTGAAACAACCATTTCCCAATGTACAGAAACCAGACATAATTAAATCTATGTAGCCTGGGAAGGCTCAAAGTTCTGATCACTTCTCTGATACTTTCAGAGAAAATAGATGTCCGAATTGATTCCCTGTTTCCCAGATCTAAGTTGTATGCAATATTGCTAAATTGTTCGAAGAGATAATATAGCTAAGATTAATCTTTAATGTCAGAGAGAAAGTTCCCAGCAATACGGTTCAGAGAGTGAGAACAGGACACAACCACATCCACCTAATGTTAACCTTTGTATGACTTTAGTTTCTGGTGTACTGTGGTTACTTTAAACCGTTGGTGTTAGTGCAGTGGTGGGTGTTCAGTGATGGAAAAAATATAAACGAAAACTCAAAATATCCCCTGACATAAAACATAATAGATTAGTTCCTTAATTCTGGGAACTTCTATCAAAACTCCAACAATTCTGCAGATACCTCACATCAGCCATATCATGATTGGCAGTCCTTTTCTCGGAGGCATGGTGTCCCTAATATATAGCTATTTGTCTTACAGAGATCCATGGTCTCTATACAATGGTCACTACAACAATTTAGCTTATTTCGCAGTCAGAACACAACATTTTCTCAGTCAATTTAACTGTTCCAAATGGATAAATATTCTGACAATAATACCTTCTGAGTTTTCTTTAACATTATTCATACTTGTCAATAAATTTGCTGCTCTCCTTGTTTCTCTCCTCGAAGGGATAATACACCGAACAGGATTGAATGGAACTCGATGTTGAAGAATACACAGGAGGCAGGATTTGAATAAGTTTGAATTTTCTGAATCCAGATTCTGTTCTTCAATTCTCAACTGATCAAGATTTCTCAGAATTCTCAGTTCTTGAGATCTCAATTTCCTCTGGCTGATTTGCACATTGGCATTCATCAGACATAAACCAAACCTGGGCGGCACGGTGGCACAGTGGTTAGCACTACTGCCTCGCAGCGCCAGAGACCCGGGTTCAATTCCCGACTCATGCGACTGACTGTGTGGAGTTTGCACGTTCTCCCCGTGTCTGCGTGGGTTTCCTCTGGGTGCTCCGGTTTCCTCCCACAGTCCAAAGATGTGCAGGTTAGGTGAATTGGCCATACTAAATTGCCCGTAGTGTTAGGTAAGGGGTAAATGTAGGGGTATGGGTGGGTTTCGCTTCGGTGGGTCGGTGTGGACTTGTTGGGCCGAAGGGCCTGTTTCCACACTGTAAGTAATCTAATCTAATCTAATCTAATCTAATCTAATCTAATCTAATCTAATCTAATCTAATCTAATCAAACCCTACTAAGTCTAACTGTAACATGGCCACCCACATAAATCAGGTGTGGGCCTTATTATCTTTGTCGCTACATTCTACCATCAGCTAAGCTCTTAAATGTTGGATTTGGGTCCAATATCCTTGAAAAAACAAGCTCCTTTAGCTTATTTGGAATGAAGCATAAGAAAAATATCAAGCAGTGAACATCGAGTCATCGAGTCATGGAGATGTACAGCACGAAAACAGACCATTCGGAGGCTAGTACAACTACAACATTTAAAAGACATCTGGAATGGTGTCCCAAACCTTTACTGAAGAGAAAATTGCATTGACATACAACCTGCCACATCCTCAGGAATTTACATACAATCTATTAATTTGTAACATGAATTTAGATACTATAGTTTTGCTATTAAGTACAACTGCCAGTTTACAGGCAAGATTATTCTGATAACCATATCTGCCTTAAAGACCTCTGGTTAAGTCTGTGCAGAGCCTGAAAAACAAGTTGAGGTTTGTGACAATGTAAGCTGTAACTACTTTCAATCAACGGCACAAACCAATCCAGAACTGGATGCAGGAGTTTCATTTCAATATTGAATGAGGTCAACACTCATTTCAGGAAACCCCCTTAAACAAAGACCCTACTAAGCCTAACTGTAACATGGCCACCCACATAAATCAGGTGTGGGCCTTATTATCTTTGTCGATACATTCTACCATCAGCTAAGCTCTTAAATGTTGGATTTGGGTCCAATATCCTTGAAAAACAAGCTCCTTTAGCTTATTTGGAATGAAGCATAAGAAAAATATCAAGCAGTGAACAAAGAGTCATCGAGTCATGGAGATGTACAGCACGAAAACAGACCTTTCGGAGGCTAGTACAACTACAACATTTAAAAGGCATCTGGAAGGTATGAATAGGAAGGGTTTGGAGGGATATGGGCCAAATGCCAACCAGATATCCCAACCTAATCTAATCCCATTTACCAGCATTTGGCCCATATTCCTCCAAAACCTTCCTATTCATACACCGTTCCAGATGCCTTTTAAATGTTGTCGTTGTACTAGCTTCCACCACATCCTCTGGCAGCTCATTCCATACACGCACCACCCTCTGAGTCTCTTTTATATCTTTCCCCTTTCACCCTAAATCTATGCCCTCTAGTTCTGGACTCCCCCACCCCAGGGAAAATTCTTTGTCTATTTATCCTATCCATGCCCCTCATAATTTTATAAATCTCTGTAAGGTCACCCCTCAGCCCCAGCCTTACAACCTCTCCCTACAGCTCAGATCCGCCAACCCTGGCAACATCTTTGTAAATCTTTTGTGAACCCTTTCAAGTTTCACAACATCCTTCTGATAAGAAGGAGATCAGAATTGCACACAATATTCCAAAAGTGGCTTAACTAACATTCTGTACACTGCAACATGACCTCCCAGCTCCTAACTCAATACTCTGACCAATAAAGGAAAGCATACCAAACGCCTTCTTCACTATCCTATCTACCTGTGATTCCACTTTCAAGCAGTTATGAACCTGCATTCCAAGTCTCTTTGTTCAGCAACACTCCCGAGGACCTGACCATTAAGTGTATAAGTCCTGCTAAGATTTGCTTTCCCAAAATGCAGCACCTCGCATTTATCTGAATTAAACTCCATCTGCCACTTCTCAGCCCATTGGCTCATCTGGTCCAGATCCTGTTGTAATCTGAGGTAACCCTCTTCGCTGTCCACTACACCTCCAATTTTGGTGTCATCTGCAAATTTACTTACTATATCTCCTGTGTTCACATCCAAATCATTTATGTAAATGACAAAAAGTAGTGGATCCAGCACCAATCCTTATGGCAGTCCACTGGGCTACTGGCCTCCAGTCTGAGAAACAACCCTCCACCACCACCCTCTGTCTTCCACCTTCGAGCCAGTCCTGTATCCAAATGGCTATTTCTCCCTGAGATTCCATGAGATCTAACTTTGATCACCAGACTCCCATGGGGAACCTTGTCAAACGCTTTACTGAAGTCGATATAGATCACATCCACTGCTCTGCCTTCATCAATCCTCTTTATTACTTCTTCAAAAATCTCAATCAAGTTCATGAGACATGATTGCCCACACGCAAAGCCATGTTGACTATGCCTAATCAATCCTTGCCTTTCCAAATACATGTACATCCTTTCCCTCAGGATTCCCTCCAACAACTTGCCCACCATCAACGTCAGGCTCACAGCGTGTCATTACCATCTTTATCAAACAGTGGCACCACGTTTGCCAACCTCCAGTCTTCTGGCACCTCACCTGTGACTATCAATGATACAAATATCTCAGCAATGGGCCCAGCAATCATTTCCCTAGCTTTCCACAGAGTTTTAGGGTATACCTGATCAGGTCCTGGGGATTTATCCACCTTTATGTGTTTCAAGACTTTCTCCTCTGTAACATGGACATTTTTCAAGATGACACTATCTATTTTCCTACATTCTATATTTTCCACGTCCTTTTCCACAGTAAACACTGATGCAAAATACTCATTTAGTATCTCCCCCATCTCCCGCAGTTCCACACAAAGGCCGCCTTGCTGATCTATTCTGTCCCTAGGTACTGATTTGTCCTTAATGCATTTGTAAAAACCCTATGGATTCTCCTTAATTCTATTTGCCAAAGCTATCTCACGCCCCTTCTTTTGCCCTCGCGATTTACCTCTGACGTATACTCCAACTACCATTATACGCTTCTAAGGATTCACTCGATCACTACTGACATATGCTTCCTTCATTTTCTTAACCAAACGCTCAATTTCTTTAGTCATCCAGCATTCCCTATACCTACCAGCCTTTCCTTTCACCGTAACAGGAATATACTTTCTCTGAATTCTCGTTATCTCATTTCTGAAGGCTTCCCATTTTCCAGCCGTCCCTTTACCTGCAAAAATATGCCCCCAATCAACTTTTGAAAGTTCTTGCCTAATACCATCAGAATTAGTCTTTTTCAATTTAAAACTTCAACTTTTAGATCTGGTCTATCCTTTTCCATCACGATTTTAAAACAAATAGAATTATGGTCGCTGGGCCCAAAGTGCTCTCCCACTGACACCTCAGTCACCTGCCCTGCCTTATTTCCCAAGAGTCGGTCATGTTTTGCACCTTCTCTAGTAGGTACATCCATATGCTGAGTCAGAAACTTTTCTTGTACACGCTTAACAAATTCCTCTCCATTTCAACCCTTAACACTATGGCATTCCCAGTCCATGTTTGGAAAGTAAAACTCCCCGACCATATCCACCCTATTATTCTTACAGATAACTGAAATCTCTTTAGAAATTTTGTTTTCAATTTCCCGCTGACTATTAAGGGGTCTATAGTACAATCCCAATCTGTTGGTCATTCCTTACTTATTTTTCATTTCCACCCAAATAACCTCCCTGGATCGATTTCCCGGAATATCCTCCCTCAGTACAGCTGTAGTGCTATCCCTTATCAAAAATGCCAACCCCTCTCCTCTCTTTCCCCCCTTTCTATCTTTCCTGTAGCATTTGTATCCTGGAACATTAAGCTGCCAGTCCTGTCCATCCCTGAGCCATGTTTCTGTAATTGCTATGATATCCCAGTCCCACGTTCCTAACCAGTCTGAGAGAAAATTCTCACATTGATGATAATATCTGAACTTTGCTCCCCAGATTTGTTGTCAGGTTGATGGTTTTAGTAAATCTGAATCACACTTCACAGCTACACAACAGCTCTTGAAAGGAAGCCTTCTTAATGTGAGTCAGTGTGTGATGAGTAAAGATAGTTATGACAAACTTTTCCAAGAATCTCTGTTTATTTGCAGTCGTGTCAGATGTTAGCAACTTTTCAATCCTTCAGTATGATGTTGTTAGCTTTGGCCAATGAATCAGATTTCAGCTTTTCTTTATTAAATGATTTTATTTGACAAGTGCCATATCACAAACATAGGTAAGGTGCAGATTTCTTGAATCACTTCCAAAGTTTCCTCTTATGTCAGTAATGCCCCAACCCTGGTGATTGCTCTCAATAGTGGGTATGTATCTTCTGGTGTAGTGGAATGCTTTCTATAAATGTGTGCACTGTTTCACAATCAATGAAGAGAATACCGAGCTCACCATATGTAGATGCAATTTCCCTGCACACCATCTGTGCAAAGTGGAAAAAAAGTAATTTGCATAGATCAGATTACTCTGTGCTGGTATTAAGGCAGCAACTGTCAATTATTTCAGCTGAATTTTAATTGGTGTTTTTTTTATGCTCTACTGCAGAAACCTTTCCTCCAGACGGGTTTATATATTGTGGTGGCAGCGAATGTTAGCTTGACATTTTGTTTTACCCCTCAAAGCGAGTGGAAAATCACAAAAATGCCCTTTCACCAATAATCCAAACAGCTCAGCAAGAAGTAAAGAGTCGATCAAATAGTTGTGGTTACCTCCATTTAATGTAAAGATTCTAAGGGGTGAATCTTAGGATATCCTGGCTACATGTTATTTTTACTGAGTTTCATGGAAGGTATCTTCTCTTGACACACAGTGAATTTTTACATGTTATTACCCCAAACTCACCTCATTGACTACCTAACCCACCTCTATGACAATACTCTTGTCCAATGCTAGCATGAGTTTTCCACCTGCTGAAGGTAGTGGTGCTTGCCACTACATGGATATCGCGGGATACTCCAGCATCATTGGTGCTGGTACCATCTTTCAAAGGCAGTTGAACACCTGAGTGACAGCTGGCATTCTGCTGCCACCCACATGTCTGCACACACTCTAGAGGCCACAGTTGATGAGGGCAAATCGGTGCCACATAATGTGGACAAGGACCTAGAGATCTTGGTAGATGCCCTGGTGCAGAGGAGGACTGTCCTCTTCCCACAGCACTGACGGAGGAAGTCACTGAGACCCCACCCTGCCAGTCACGACCCAGCTCAGTGCCCTCTCCACCACCTGGCAAAATGCCCAGCAGGGCAGGAAAAAGGTCAATGACGTTGTAGAAACCCTACAGTTGGAAGCAGGCCATTTGGCACATCAAATTCACACCAATCCTCTGAAGAGTATCCTACCCACACCCATTCTCCTATCCCTGTAACCCTGCATTTGTCACTGCCCACCTAACCTGCACATCTTTGGACTGTGGGAGGAAAACAGAACCTGGAGGAAATCCATGCAGACATGGGGAGAATGTACAAACTCCACACAGATAGTTGCCCGAGGTTGGGTTCAAACCTGGATTGAGGTTCTATGAGGCAGCAGTGCTAACCATGGAGCCACCATGCCGCCCTTCTCTGCTTTGCCAGACTAAGTGCTATCATCTTCTCTCTGCTACCTGACATTAACTCCATTTCTGCTACTGCCCACCAAGGTCCCTTGCTCTACCACTCTCACTGCTACTTGCAACATCTTCACTCATTTGGGATTCTCACCCCAACCTCCTACCCCCTCACACACACTTCTAACCCTACTTGCCCTTTCTGCTGTTGACTCACTCACTCGGGACACTTTTCCCCTGCCTACACTTGCACTAATAGCTGTGGCACCCACCTTTGCCTCACTCAATCCGAACTTTTCTCGCACTGCAGGAAAAAACAAGAGCCAAAATGGTCAAATGGAGTGCCCAACATCCAACCCCCTTGTCCATTGAGGAAGAGCCTTTCCCATCAAGCCCATAGCCATTACACCTCGCTGTATCCCCAGCCAACCCTTCCAGCTGAGTCTGTACTGGCCCCCTTTTACCCCCAGTCCAAGGTGTATTGATACTGTTTCTCCCCTGGAAGCCAGACATTCTGCTCCATCAACAAAGCCCCTCCTCCCACATGATCCCTTTCCCACACATTCTCTATCATTCCCCCTCTTAACATACTGTGTTGGCTCCCTTTGCAATTGTCACTTCTTTCGCTTTCAAAACTTCGGCACTCATGACCCCAGACACCCACCCCCAGTACCACGTGCACTGGCCCCACAGAGCTAACCATGACCCACTGAGTATCTTGAACAGACACCTGACTTGGCCAAGCCCTGCACTGATCTCAGATGCTGCCCTTGACTTACTGTGCTGGGAGCCCCTGACTAATCGGTGTCTCCATGGACTTTGTCAGAAGTCACACAACACTAGGTTATAGTCGAACAGGTTTATTTGAAATCACAAGCTTTCATGAGTGCTGCCCCTTCATCAGGTGACCTGGTTTCGTGTGACTTCTGACTTTGTCCAACCCAGTCTAACACTGGCTCCTCCACTCCATGGACTTCAACAAGGACGGCTTGCCTGAGCCTATGAGACATGGCCGCCTACAACAATGAGTTTGTTGCTTAAGCCACTGGCACATGGTACACCATGTGAATCAAGACATGATTCATGAGCATTTAGGTCTGCCTGAGGGGCCAATACCACTAATAGCATGGCATCGCAATACATTGGCAAGGTGAGGCAGGAGTCATTCAGGTAGGCACAAAGTGAGTGAACACTGAGAGAGCTCTGCTCTGGTTTGTAAGCTGGGAGCTTGTCTCTGTTCGCAAACAGTCCCTGCTCTGTTCTGTAGGCTGGAAGCCTGTCCCTGTACACAAATGGTCCCTGCTCTGATCTGTAAGCTGGGAGCTTGTTCCTATGCAAAAGGGTCCTTGCAGCAGCATTCCAATATTTGTTGCTGGTATGTTGGAAAGGGCAGTGGATTGGAGATATGCCAGGATAGCACAGGGGCTGGCACATATTGGATGTCAGCATTTGCGGACTTGGGGTATGTGACAATCCCAGATTTCTCTCCATAACCTGTATTGTTCAGGGCCCTGAATGACCTCACCTGAATTTATTTTTTACTGCTTTGCTACAGATGTCTTCCACATCTGATGGCTATACCAAATCTTTATTTAATAATGATTTGGAGATGCCGGTGTTGGACTGGGGTGTACAAAGTTAAAAATCACACAACACCAGGTTATAGTCCAACAGGTTTATTTGGAAGCACTAGCTTTTGGAGCACTGCTCCTTCATCAGGTACTCCATAACCATCTGACGAAGGAGCAGCGCTCTGAAAGCTAGTGCTTCCAATTAACTCTTTTGGACTATAACCTGGCATTGCGTGATTTTTAACTTTATTTCATGAATGTTGGCAGAATATTAGTCTATGCAGCACCTGATTCTGATATCCCCACACATTCAAATGCCACATTCCAACAGGGGTAACTCAATTGCAAATGTTTGGTGTCTGTCCTTACTAACTTTCCCTTTCCCTAAAACTGTGGCACTGAGATTGGTTAGAACCTGGCTGATGTCAGCTCAATTCAGTATACACAGGGAACAAGATTCAACAGTTTAACAATGCTGGAAGTTTATTGTGCAACAACGAGGTAGCAAGAGCTTCAGAACATTTTTTTTGTGTGGTTTAATGTAAATTAGCATTATTTGTGCAAACTGTTAACTTCAGATACAGGACTGTAAAACGTGCAGGAATAAATAGAACAACTGTTGAGACATCTGTCTTCAATGTGGCTAACCATAAACTCTGATGGTGCTTGCACTGAGTACACGATAAAGCCCGCCGCTCACATCTGGGGGATGACACATTGAGTGTGTAGCCAGCTCCAGATGTCCAAAGTCTTCTTATGTTGTACAGTCATTACTAAAAACCAAACTGTATCATTATCTTCAGCTAGACGTCTGCATTTTTATGTGCATTTTGTTTCCATACAGATCGAGAGAAACTACTACTAATTTCATTTTTTAATTTGAAATGGAGTCTGTCCTGGGGATAGCGTAACTTCTCTTTCACTGACAGTCCACTCAAAATGGTATTTGAGGAAACCAATCTCTCCATTTTCTGGGTCACCAGCAATGTGAGGCTACTGCAGGGTTACAAGACAGATAAAAATAGCTTCTGGTTTGAAATGTTGCCCTCCTCCTTTTTTCCAGTAAGTCGTCAATACTTCATGGTATTTCCTGAGAGGGTGAACCCCCACAGGAAGCCTCCTCAATTGGAGTGTGCATCAAAAAATGTGGGCTCATAATTTCCAGCCTTATTTGTTACAAATCTGTGCCCTATTCATATTTGAGAATCTGCTCTGCAGTGCTAAACATATACTGCTGCTGGCCAAAAGCCCAAAATTGGAAAAAATCACTTCTACGAGATCCTTTGTGTTCAATTATTTTAGCAAAAAAAAATTGAAAGAGCTGTTTTATTCACTACAGCTCAGAGAAGTAGGGAACTTTGAATCTGGCGTGTTGGGCTCAGCTGGAAATGACTGAGAAGGATCAAAATGCAGACCCGTGAGGCAGTGGGGGGCAGAAAAGTAGGAAGACACAGCAAGTTTATATCATTCATTCTTACCACCTTAGCTTTCATAAATTGGCATTGTGTTGGGTGAAGAGGAGCTCAATGGCAGATTGCTGCTTTCCATGGGACACCTAACACAGACCTGAAAGTAAAAATGCCACTGAAACCAAAGAAAAGTCGTAGCCTTTGATTGACTTGATTCTAAGAGAATTCCATTCTTGCTAATAACACACTGTCCGGGAGCCAAGAATTTTCTGTCTCAGAGTAAGGGGCCCCACAGAACCGAGATCTGCACTTATATTATATTTCGCATCAGTGATGATACTTATTGGTCACAATCACTCCGAGTACAATTAGCAAGGTGAACTTCATCAGATTTTAGATCTAACTGCATAACTTTCAAAAGATTGTTAAGATTAAAGACATAGCAGAAGTGAGACTGGTTAATTGGGAATGACCAAGTTGTTTAAAAATAACTCAAACACTAAGTCAATATGCGGAGTTTTCTGAGAGGAGTGAAAAGATCCACTTTGAATTCCTGATCCACATGCAAGCAATTGTAATGTTAAAAAGATGCGTTTGCTGCTATTAAAGGAAAGTTTATACTTTGCGAGCAACACTCCTATCTAAACTTCTAAGCATGAAACTTTACAACTCTACAACTAGCTTCCTAGCCACACATAATTATCACTGTTGTTAACAAAGATTTTATTTTGTGACAGAGAAATAGGCACTGATACAAATCATTGGATCTAAGTATCTATTTCAGTGAAGGGAGTGAGATTTACGAGCAAACTCATTAATGGTGCCTCATAATCCGAATTAAAACAATGCCGAAATAAAGAAACAAAGGATTTACAAGTGCCTTACTTTACATTTATATCTAGGACCTGCTTTTATGACTTTTACTGATGGAGAATATCATTGTCCAGCAGTAACTAACAGGAAACGCTACTGTTCCTGATATTCCCACCACTCATTTTAATAGATGAAAAATGATGTTCACACACTGATATATATGACAAGAGACAAGGCTTCAAGTAGTAGTGTGAATGAAGAATATGCATTACACATTTTTACATTCATGCACATTTTATATCTATAGATGTTAGTTCCTTCAAAACTCCAACTGGTTTCCTTTAAGTGAATGTTGTTTTAAGTGGTAGTATTAATGATTCTGAATAGCATTTAAAGCACTTCAGACTATCAGTAACTGGCATTTGTCAGCTGTTTGCCAACTTCCCAGGAACACTCTGTTTGGTCTAAGTTCGGTTACATGAAGAAGGATTTGCTAATGTCTCATTAACTTCATACAGTTGTGACGAATGTTTTGTGTTGGAAGATTTATATTTAATAAACTGGTGTTTAATAACTTTATGAATGAGTTAAGGGTACGTTGAACATGAGAGGCTCTAAAAATGATACCACTGTGGTACTTACTGCAGAATATAACTATTGTGCTTAACTTCTGTGTTGTCAGCAACTTTTGGTCCCATTGACAGAGCAACCATGGGCATGAATCAGTCAACAGTGTTCAGTGTAGCAATGAAAAACAAACTTTACTGTCTCCCCCATCTTCTGTCCATTACCCTCTGTTGTTGTTGTGGTTCTGTTCGCCGAGCTGGGAATTTGTGTTGCAGACATTTCGTCCCCTGTCTAGGTGACATCCTCAGTGCTTGGGAGCCTCCTGTGAAGCGCTTCTGTGATATTTCCTCCGGCATTTGTAGTGGTTTGAATCTGACGCTTCCGGTTATCAGTTCCAGCTGTCCATTGCAGTAGTGTATATTGGGTCCAGATCGATGTGCTTATTGATTGAATCTGTCGTGCATGCAAGGACTGTACAAAACACTACATAGGACAAACAGGAAGACAGCTAATGATACGCATCCATGAACACCAACTAGCCACGAAACGACACGACCAGCTATCCTTAGTAGCCACACATGCAGATGACAAGCAACATGAGTGTGACTGGGATAACACTACTATTATAGGACAAGCCAAACAGAGAACAGCCAGGGAATTCCTAGAGGCATGGCACTCATCCACATTCAATCAATAAGCACATCGATCTGGACCCATTATACCGACCACTGCAACGGACAGCTGGAACTGACAACCGGAAGCGGCAGAGACAAACCACTATAAATGCCGGAGAAAACATCACAGAAGTGCTTCACAGGAGGCTCCCAAGCACTGAGGATGTCACCTAGACAGGGGACCAAACGTCTGCAACACAAATTCCCAGCTTGGCGAACACAACCACAACAACGTGCACGCGAGCTACAAATCCTCTCACAAACTTTTAACCCTTTGTCATGTTCTCACTCAATCTTTATCTTTTTATTGTTTAATCATACATTTTGAATATATGTGTTTCAATGTTTTCATGCCCTGCACCAAGAAGTTTGAACTTTCTATTACATTTCATTAATAAGAAAAAAAATGTCACTTATAGTGACAGTGGGTGGTATTTTCCCATTTTCAATTAAAGTGTTTTATCAAATAAAATTCATGGCACCAGGTCCATGGTTGTGGTTATGCAACATTTCTGCAAGGAAAGGTTCATCCTATGTGTCAACCTTTCTTGGAAGCACACTGCTACTCAAGGCTGGAAGATGCACAATGAGCAGCTCACATGTCCATTGTCCCTCACAATGCAATGGTCTGCTGGGAGAAACTACCCAAAATACTACGTCCTGCAGGTTCGATGTTGTCTGACAGGATGTTCAGGCATTTCAAGGCAACTGAACGGTCTTGCGCCCTCTGAAACATTAAAGTATTACCAATGATAGAAGGATCAACAAGAGATTCCTCAGGATTCCTCTCAACTTGTTAATTCTCATGAGAGGCTTTTCTGCACAACTTTCAGATATGAGATCCTGACGGTTATCTAAGAGCTAACTAACATTAGTGTCCAGCGGTGTGGCTGCACTGTTTCACTGACTGCTGCTTGTTCCCTAACAGTTAGTCGAACATCAAATGTGTCAATACTTGGAGGCAAGACCATCGAAGGTATCAAATGTACAATCAGATAGATAACAAGACATGGGTTCAACAAGAGAAAAGGTCAAGGACTGTAAAAATAACATAGTCCACATGTCTTCTGCACTGCTTGCCCTATCTACTGAATGTTAAACAATGAAACAAAGTCCAAAGCCAGTTCATTTACCCAAAATCAGGTTTGAATGATGTTACTTCAGTGCTCGATGATGCTTTTCACTGGCATGCTGCCTTGGAAAGCCCTCCAGGTTGTTGTTCTGATCCTCAGCCTTATCTTCGCACTCAGAAGATTTTGTTGCTCCCCCCATTACTTCTGTAACCAGGATGGCCTGAGGACCTTGGAAAGAAGGCAAAGAAACTGCAGATGCTGGAATCCAAAGCAGACAAGCAGGAGGCTGGAAGAACACAGCAAGGCAGGTAGCATCTGGAGGTAGAGGTGTTGACGTTTCAGGTATAGCCCTTCTTCAGTCCTGCCCTCTTACCTGTTGACCATGGAAAGGAGGCAGGAACCTGTGAGTTCTCTAGTATGTAGGATACGTGGTGCTTTGGCTTCTTCGTGGATTTTCCACTCTGCAGGTTGGTGATAGAGCACTCTCAAAGTAACACAATGCGATGGACAGTGTCTTTGTCCTGGGTGATACTGGTAATGAAGAGTTCTACTGCCTGAGCTGCTTGACTCTCATCATCATGAAGAGCTGTGTTCTGATGAAAATAACATCAGTAAAATCCAAGATGGTGTTGTGGGTCAAGGATTAAGAGATGGCACCCAGGTTCTATTTCCATCATAAAAGTTTGGTCACCTTGACAGTCATTGGGATGGCACCACTAAGTCCTTGGGAGTGTGAGTCCTCCTCCAGCTAATGGTACAGTTCAGAGATGATTGGCCAGGATGTTCTTAATGGGTACCTGTGCTGTCTTTCAGAAGTTGAACAAAGCGACAGTGAGCGTGTTCACCTGCTGATTCTTCCTTTGGAAATTGTGTAGCAGTTGCTGGAGATTACTTTTCTTGCTGAGCTTGTTGACATAGTAGTGATCGTTGTCTCTTTCTAAGTTTCTTTCGAGTAGTGCTAAGACTATAGTGACTCTAAGCGCTGTGTTCTCAATGTATGATGCATGAGCAGACAACCTGTGGGGAATGTCAGAAATCTAATGCAGGTTTATTGAAAGAATTTCTGAGCCTTCCCATCCATCACAATGAAGCCTCACGTTATGTCCACACACGTATTATGGAGGCTTCTCAAGGCGGCCATTCTCTACCCTCCACATGGAGCTCTGAGGAAGAAACAGCATCCAGTTGTACATTGCACGACCAAAGTGTCAGCTACACTGGGGGTAGACTTCTGTCAGTAAGTCATCATGATAACAAGTGCACCAAAGAAAAGTCTTCTTAACACACCACTGACCATGTCCTTGTGTACTTACAGATCAATGTACAAGCCTGGCAGCTGCAAAGCATTGGCTTCCTGTGTTTTCTATGGAAAATGGCAACTTTAGTTGTTCGAATTGTCTTGTTTCCATTGTAGTTGCTGAGCTGACATGAAAAGGAGGCAATTGGTGATTGTGTGCTCTGAAAAGAATGTAAAGTATCCAGAGGATGGCAGCTTTCATTAACTGGTAAATGCAAGAGCACTAAGTAAGCAAGCCAAAAGCCTGCATGTGTCATTGTGATTGTAAATATTTTCCCATTTGCATGAAATGCTTGACTGTCCCTGTGTGCAAAGTGACCAGGCAGAAATGTGCAAATTGTAGCAGTCCCTGAGTTCCAAAATAAAACTGAAGGGCTGGAGCAGTGCCTGAGTCAGTGCAAGAGCAGCCCCGGGGTTATAGCGAGGCTGGCGGCTTGCCGATGACAAGTTGTGGAGGCTGGTGGCCATGGAGCTACGGAGAGTCATTGTTGTGAAGAAGCCTTTACATGGTAGCCCAGAGAAGTGGTCAGTAAGCTGCAGCACTGAGCTAACCTCTCTAGGTTCACATGTTGGGAATTTACATTCTCACTGAAGGAGAGAAGCTGTGTAAAACTAAAGTAAGTTGGGACTTTAATAAGATGCAAATAGTGAATAAAATTTGAGGGGAAAGTCAGGAATTTATTTTTCTCAACATTGAGAATCTAATGTTATTCTCACTGTATTTTCCCACACCTGGAAGGGAAAGACCCTCCCATTTTCTTATGGCAATGTCATGTGTTAATTACCTTGCTGCTGTCCATGACTAATTATTAATTACCAAATCTCAGCTCATTTAAAACAAGGGGAAATGATCAGCGAGCTAGTTATCTGTTTGGAGAATTGATCTTTTCATGTCCGGGTCTAGGATTCTCATGTAGGTTCTATAATGTTAAACCAATTCATCTTTAAATAAATAAAGCTGTAGCTGATGATTCCAGTACAAAATCTCCACAAATGAGTATAATGGGACGCAAGCCACCGGCAGGATAATAACAGAGTGCGAATTTGGCAAAATGAAAATGGCCCTGCTGACTCAAATTTCACAGGAAAATAAACAGTCCCCACCCAAAACCTTAACCTGTCCGTTTTTATTTACAGATGCAAACTGGCCAGGCATATACTTGAAGTCTTTCCTGTTTTTATTTTGGTCTAAAAACAGATTCCTGCGCAAGATGGCAACTTTGTATGCTTTAGCTGATGGCCCTGCAGAGGACAGATGGGTGATACAGCTGGACCGTCAAGCTGATGTGATATAAGACGACTGTGCAGCTGCAAGGAACATTCACTTTATCATTATCTGTAATCACATTTTCATAAAATGATTGGGCACAATGCTCACAGGCTTACATGTGGTGCACTGCAAGACGGATGGGTAACAGAGTGCAAAATTCTACTGCCAACAGTTCCCATGGGCATTAGTGCCCACCTATACGTGAATATACTTTTGAAGAACGTTGACCAGCTATGGGAGCTGAAAGTATATTGGATGTTATTAATTTATTTCAACTGCACAGAAATTATGTCAGAAATGATAAAGCACTAAACTGATAATTACATGTATGTCCTTAAAAAAAAATTCACCTTCTTGCACAGAACAACACTCTTCGAAACATTCTATGTAAAGTTTTAGAAGACTCTCTTCTCCATTCTATGCTCCAGGATAGTTTATTGGGAATTCCGGGACCAGCAAGTTTACCTTTCACATGGTTGATACATGACAGGAAGATACAAACTCTTATTACACAAATCTGGCTACAATTGACAAACCCTCTGCAAATATTCATTAACCATCTTCAATGGCCTTTATACGTAGTGATGATTGTTCTCTCTCATGTCTTGCTCGATCCTTTCACAAATTTCCAACACACTATTCACAACTGAATTAGTGCTCTTTTCAGTCAGTTTAATTGTCTCTACTGGGGACGATTCTCTGAAAAACATTTGTGAAGCAAATACACCATCCGACACTCAGCAAGAAATAATTTGTACACAATCAGATTTTTGCAGCTCTACCGAAGCTTGGAGAGGGTCAAAGCAACAAGCCAGTATTTTCAAAATAGTAAATAACAAGACCCATTAAAAACAATTACTGGACCAATTTTACTCCAGTCTGGAGTGAATATTCAATCAAAATGTAATCGTATTTTCTTTGAAGTTAATAAATTAAATGTCCTACTCATTTTTCTAAACAAATTTATGCAGATTAAATATTGAGTACCATGAAACATGTGCAATGAAAGAATTTATATTCTTAAAAGGACAATTCTCAGTGAAAAAGCAGAAAACCTGACAATCATATGGTGTAATTACACTGAAATGGTGCATGGTCAAAATCCTCATTTTTAACACGACCACAACAATATTTGACACATTACTTGAAAGGATCTGTTTCATTCCGAAATACTTTTCTTCTCTTTTATTCTTTCATAGAATATGTGTATCGCTGGCAAGGCAAGAGTTTCTTGCCCATCCTGAATTGTCTTGAAACTCAATGGTTTGCCCCTTCAGAGGAAGGTTAAGAGTCAACCACTTTACTATGGATCTGGAATTAGGTATGTAGGCCAAACAGGGCAAGGATGTCAGATTTCCCTCCCTGAAGAGCATTAGTGAACCAGATGGATTTTACAATGACCAATTAAAGTTTTTGTGGTCATTATGAACATAAGAGCATAAGAATATACGAACATAAGAACTAGGAGCCCCGCCCTTCGAGCCTGCTCTGCCATTCAATAAGATCATGGCTAAACTTATCGTGAGGAGAAAGTGAGGTCTGCAGATGCTGGAGATCAAAGTTGAAACTTTATTGCTGGAACAGCACAGCAGGTCAGGCAGCATCCAGGGAACAGGAGATTCGACGTTTCGGGCACAGGCCCTTCTTCAGGAATGAGCAGAGAGTGTTCAGCAGGAGAAGGTAAAGGGTAGGGAGGAGGGACTTGGAGGAGGGGAGTTGGAAATGTGATAGGTGGAAAGAGGTCAAGGTGTGGGTGATAGGTCGGAGTAGGATGGAGGCGGAGAGGTCAAGAAGAAGACTGCAGGTCAGGAAGGCGGTGCCGGGCTGGAGGGATCCGGCTGAGACAAGGTGGGGGGAGGGGGGATGAAGAAACTGGTGAGGTCCAAGTTCATCCCCTGCGGTTGGAGGGTTCCCAGTGGGAAGATAAGACGCTCCTCCTCCGACTGTCGGGTTGTTGTGGTTTGGCGGTGCAGGAGTGCAATGACCTGCATATCCTCGGTGGAGTGGGAGGGGGTGTTGAAATGCTGTGCTACAGGTTGGTTGGGTTGGTTCGTCCGGGTGGCCCAGAGGTGCTCTCTGAATCGCTCCGCAAGTAGGCGGCCTGTTTCCCCAATATAGAGGAGGCCACACCGGCTGCAGCGGATGCAGTAGATGATGTGGGTGGAGGTGCAAGTGAATCTGTGGCGGATATGGAAGTTTCCTTTGGGGCCTTGGAGAGAAGTGAGGGGGGAGGTGTGGGCGCAAGTGTTGCACCTTATCGTGTTGCAACTTATCGTGACCTCAGCTCCACTTACCCGCCCTCTCACCATAACTCTTAATCCCTTTACTGTTCAAAAAATTATCTATCTTAACTTTAAAAAATTTACTGAGGAAGCCTCAACCACTTCAGTAGGCAGGGAATTCCATAAATTAACAATCTTCTGGGGGAAGAAGTTCCTTCTCAATTCAGTCCTTTTGGGTGGCATGGTGGCACAGTGGTTAGCACTGCTGCCTCACAGCGCCAGAGACCTGGGTTCAATTTCCGACCTCAGGCAACTGTGTGTGGAGTTTTCACGTTCTCCCTGTGTCTGTGCGGGTTTCCTCCCACAGTCCAAAAATGTGCAGGTTAGGTGAATTGGCCATGTTAAATTGCCCGTAATGTTAGGTGTAGGGGAATGGGTCTGGGTGGGTTGCTCTTCGGAGGGTTGGTGTGGACTTGTTGGGCCAAAGGGCCTGTTTCCACACTGTAAGTAAACTAAATCTGGTCCCCCTAAATTTGAGGCTATGCCCTCTTGTCCTAGTTTCACCCGCCAGTGGAAACATCCTCTCTATTTTTATCCCATCTATTCCCTTCAGAATTTTATACATTTCTACAAGATCCCCCTCAATCTTCTAAATTCCAATGAATAAAATTCCAGTTTACTCAACCCAATGAACCTCTTCTGCATCCCCTCTTGTGCCAGTACATCCTTACCCAAGTAAGGAGACTAAAACTGCATGCAGTACTCCAGGTGTGCCCTCACCAGCACCCTGTACAGCTGCAACATAACATCCTTGTTTTTAAACTCAATCCCTTTAGCAATGAAGGCCAAAATTCCACTTGCCTTCTTAATTACCTGTTGCACCTGCAGATTAACCTTCTGTGATTCATCCACAAGGACACCCAGGTCCCTCTGATAAGCTGCAATATTTTTTACCATTCAAATAAACACAGTCACAGCTACACACAGGGACACATCCTGCCACACACATTGCCATACAGTGGGACACATATACTGACGCACACACTTTGTATACATTGGGACACATATGCTGACACACACACACACTGCCACACCGTGGGACACTTACACTGATGCACACACATACTACCATACATTAGGACACACATACTGATGCACACACTTTGCATATACTTCTGCACATGCTGCCTCCCACCAGAATATTCTTGGGTAGTATTTCTGAGAACTGATGTTGATAATTCAATATTAAACTTTATGCATATTCTAGAAACACACAGTTGATAATAAATTTAAGAAACCCATCATATTTTCCTTGTTAAGCTTTAATGAATAGGGAGCATGTAAACTTATTAAAGAAAGTGGAACATACAAGTACACGTTCTTCCATCATTACTATTGAGGAGCAAACTAATACAACTATCCCATCCTTCGCCTCCTCCCATCTGACAGCCCTGTTTAAGTGAGGGCTACATTTTCCCCAATGCCCAGTGTGGCCCAGCACCTTCCCATTGCTCAATGTTGGACCATTCAGCTACAGGAAAGGATTCAAACAGTTCAAAACATTGACTTTCATTCAGCAACAGCAAATAGAAACTAACAAACAGAAGCTCCATTTGCCCCTGGGAGCAAACAGCCTTTGGAGCAATAACAAATTTGCAGTCAATGAGTATCAATGCACCCAGCTCACATCTGCTGGAACTGGGTGTCAACTAACTCCTGTCTGGTTTCTAGCACTAGATGCTGCATCGCTCTATCATGCAACAGATAATGTTCTTCCTGCTTTATGTCCTCAACTTTCTCCTTGGAAAACTGCTATCACTCTCCCAGCTCTTCAGAGTCCATCACAGACCACCACACCAACTCCCCTCAATACTTTTACTCTGCTCCAGTTGTGCAGAGCACAAGGATTGAGTAGTACACTCCATCTGCAGTGTACTGCAAGGCTCACCAGACTAATCCAAGCATCACAACCTCACCTTCAGCAGACATATTGTCTACTCAATGGTTGGAGAATGACCTGCATTGTATCTACACATAACTTCAAATGTGAGGCTGCATAATGGAATCATTGTCATAGTTGCAGAAGCTAGTCCTTGTTTTCCAATAACCATCCCTTATCAGGTGGCTAGCCCTTGAAACAAACCAGGGGAATGATATAATCGCCAGCCATTCCTTCATCTTGTGGGTCCCTCTCCAATACCAAAGTCCATGGGCAGAGGATGTTGCCAGTTGCTGTCCGTGGAGTGTGCCCTGAAATATTGGTGCTGAGTGGGGACTACATGATGGCTCAGTGGTTTGCACTGTTGCCTCACAGTATCAGGGACACAGGTTGGCTTCCAGCTTTGGACGGCTGCCTCAGTGGAGTTTGCACATTGTTCCCATGTCTGCGTGGGGTTCCTCCTACAGTCCAAAGATATGCAGGTCGAGTGGATTGGTCATACTAAAATTGCCCATAGTGTCCAGGGATGTGCAGGCCAAGTAGATTAGCCATAGGAAATGTCGAGTCACAGGGATAGGGTAGAGGGAGGTTTTGGGTGGGATGCCCTTCAGAGAGTCAGTTTGGACTCAATGGACTGAATAGCCTGCTTCCACACTGTAGGGATTCTATGATTGTCCAATTTGGAGGTTGGGAATAGCAGGCAGTGGATTGATGATGCCAGTGACATGCTCTATTTTCATGTTAGGAATTGTCACTGTCCAGTGGGAAACTGCATATCAATGAAGTGTGATTAGGTAATAATGAGATGCTGATGCATGCAGATAAGCCTCCCACTGCTCACTATTGAGAACCTTGCCTTGAAGTTCAACACTCATTTGGAAAATGGGACATTTTCCTTTCAACTTTGAGAATTTTCAATTTATCTAATTTGTCCACCTTTCTTACTAATGTCCATGTCATCAGTATCTGAGAAGGTTCCACTCTATTTCTCTTCAGCATACCCATGCTGGCTGCCCTGTATCATCCATTGCTTCACACGGTGAACATTAATTTTGTCCTTGACAATGACTCCTAATAGTTTTTTCACTGCTGATATGTCAGATTGATAGGCCTGTAATCATCAGATTTATGCCTCTTACATTTTTTGAACAAGATTTATAATCCTCCCGTCCTCCAACACCATTCCTATATCCCAGGAGGACTGCAAGATTGAGGTTAGTAATTCCCCAGCCTGCATCCTAGTAACCAATAAAAACTGAGGATATATTCCGAAAAGACTGAGTATGTATTGATTTTGAGTGACAACAACCCTTTTTAGGATCTTCTTTCTAACCATTTTATCCATTGTGTATATCTTGAGAAATGAGGAAAGGTTTATACAAACATGCAAATTTGACTCCCACTTGCAAAATATGGAAAACCCACATTAGAGTCATAGAATCATACAACACAGAAACAGACCCTTCGGTCCAACTTGTCCATGCTGACCAGATAATTAATCTAGACCCATTTGCCAGCATTTAGCCCATGTCCCGTTAAACCCTTCCCATGCATATACCCATTCAGATGCCTTTTAAAAGTTGTAATTGTACCAGCCTCTGGCAGCTCATTCCATACACGCACCACTCTCTACGCGAAAAAGTTGCCACTTAGATCCCCTTTAAACCTTTCCCCTTTCATTTTCAACCTATGCCATCCAGTTTTGGAATCCTCCATTCCTGAGAAAACACATTGTCTATTTACCCTATCCATGCCACTCATGATTTTATAAACCTCTATAAGGTCACCCCTCAGCATCCGGCGCTCCAGGGAAAATAGCCCCAGCCTATTCAGCCTCTCCCTATAGCTCAAACCCTCCAACCCTGGCAACATCCTTGTAATTCTTTTCTGAACTCTTTCAAGTTTCACAATATCCTTCCTATAGCAGGGAGGCCAGAATTGCACGCAATATTCTAAAAGTGGCCTAACCAATGTTCTGTATAGCTGCAACATGGCTCCCAACTCCTGTACTCAATACTCTGACCAATAAATGAAAGCATACCAAACACCTTCTTCATTATCCTATTTAGCTGCAACCCCACTTTCAATGAGCTGTGAACCTGTACCCCAAGGTCTCTTTGTTCAGCAACACTCCCAGGACCTTACCATTAAGTGCATAAGTCCTGTCCTGATTTGCCTTTCCAAAATGCAGCACCTCGCATTTATCTAAACTAAACTCCATCTGCCACTCCTCGGCCCATTGGCCCATCTGATCAAGATTCCATTGTACTCTGAGGTAACCTTCTTTGTTGTCCATTACACCTCTAATTTTGGTGTCATCTACAAACTCACTAACCATACTGCCTATACTCATATCCAAATCACTTATATAAATGACAAAAATCAGCACTGATTCTTGTGGCAAACCACTGGTCACAGGCCACTAGTCTGAAAAGCAACCCTCCACCACCAGCCTCTGTCTTCTACCTTCTAGCCAGTTCTATATCCAAATCGCTAGTTCTCCCTCTATTCTGTGCGATGTAACCTTGCTAACCAACTACCACAAGGAACCTTATCGAATGCCTTCCTGAAGTCCATATAGATCACGTCCACTGCTCTGCCTTTTTGCTACTTCTTCAAAAATCACAAACTTCTCAAGGAAGGGGCTTGAAGAAAACACTATCCACAAGAGAGAATAAAATTGGCAACGCACCTTTGACCTTTTCAAAGAATATTTCCCATGGCTGTACTGTTCTTTTGATACTTCGTTGTATGAGTGGGCGAAATAATTATAGTATGCTGGACACTGTACAATATTGCCAATAAAAGAGACATGGTTGACAAAGAGATGGAATAGTAAGCCATACTGTGGGAAGGAGAGGACCAGTACAATAAATTCATTGGAGCATGCAGTTTCTTAAACAACCTCTGCATTACAGCATTCATTGGTTTTATCTCTCGAGGTGAAGACACAATATTTCTGAAAGTTACTCATTCTAGACAAAGGATCAAGATTTGTATCTTTTAAATCGGCCATGTATAGTTTTTTTTTTGCTTTAATAGTACATTAACAAATTTCCTATTTTCTTTCCTTAATGTGTCAGTAATGCAATACTGTTTGGTCCCAATGCAGTATATTCAATCCTTACATCATCAGGTCTCAACATTACTCCCTGAGTCCAGCCTCTATAGTTTAGTGATGCCAACCATTGTGCAGCATTGGGAGGTCTCGTGGAAGATGCACCCTGAAGCACTAGCTGGCTGACTTTATGTGTTGTAAGTTTAGATAGTCCTGGCTTATTCCACATATATGTTATGCTAATCCATTCTGGATCTGTGAAATTTTCCTAACAATTTTCCTTTTGCTGCCATGGGGTGACACGGTGACTCAGTGGTTAGTGCTGCTGTCTCACAGCGCTAGGGACCCAGTTTTGATTTCAGTTTTGGGTGACTGTCCGTGTGGAGTTACACATTCCCTCCATGTCTGTGTGGGTTTCTGTTGGGTGTTCTGGTTAGGTGGATTGCCTAGTGTCCAGAGATATACAGGCTAGATGGGATAGACCTGGGAAATGCAGGGATGGTTGTGGGGGATTCGCTTTGGAGGGTTGGTGTGGACTCAATGGGCTGAATAGCCTGCTTTCATACTGTAGAGATTCTATGCATTCTATCTCTAGCGCTGCTGGGACTTTATCATAGGACTTCTAGCTCAAAGGTTGGACACTGCTACTGTGCCGCAAGGCCTTACCATTTTGGATCAATATGCTTTGGGAATGTTCTATTGCCAATTGACAAGAAACAGCTACTTCAAAGCCCTTGTGGCAACTTGAGAGCCATTCACATATCCTCATGCTTCTGCATGTCTGGTCCTGTTGGAGGATGAGATATGGGGCTGATTCACATGAAGAAATGGAGGTTATGATGCAGTATACGATGAATATTTGTGAAATCTTGTTGGATTAGAGATTGCTTAACATGGTGTCTATTCTGAGTGATGAATACAGGCAGTGGCAATAGACATATTAATTTTATGTTAAAACTGAGTTTAAACATTGAATTAATTCTGATGAATAACCTTTGGTGTTATCGGTCGGACAATAATCTAGTAAGCAAAAGCTAATATAGATTCAACTTTTGCCAGAATGAGCACTATTTCTGAGGAAATGACATCTTAAATGCAAAGGTGTACCATATAGTGTACATTTTTACTTTTCTTCAGGATAGACAACTATTTAAACCTTAAACTTAAACTTAAACCAGTTGGGTTTCAGGATAATACCATATAATGGATTAGAAATCAACTGAAAACTAGGAAGCAGCAGGTATTCAGACAACTCTAGTCAGAGCAATGGGAAGGGCTGAGCTCGATGCTTCAGGGATCAGTGTTGGGATTCCTACTGTTTCTAATTTATATTAATGAGAAAGGGTTAAAACGATCAATGCAAATTGGTCAAATATGCATGCAGTATTCAACTAGGACAGACAGTCAAAAGTGTGGAGGTAGCTTTAGAACAACTCAATGTTCAACCAAATGTATAAGGGACTGAACAGTGGCTGGTGAAATTTCACACAGGCTGGTATAATATGCTGCATAAAGTGCAAAACAGGTAGCATAAGATGTCTTTGAAATATTTGAAGAAGAAACTGAAAGAGATCTTTCGACATTTTGGAAGCCAAGGAAAACCTTGTTATGGAGCTGCCTGCTCAGGATGTCATTCCTGCAAAACAAAATCAGGCAGAATTTCCTTTTCGAACTTCCTGTTGGGTGAGGGCTGTAATGGTCCTGTCGTGTGGTATTTAATCTTTGTAGAGCAGCAATTAGGAAAGCAAACTGAAGATTCACCTCACTGGGGTAAATGATTACAGGTGCTGGAATCTGTACTGAAAACAACAAATGCTGAAGATCACAGTGGGTCAGGTAGCATCCATAGAGAGAGAGCGAAAGAGAGAGAGAGAGAGAGAGACCAAGCTAACATAACACTCGAAACATTAGCTTGCTGTCTCTCCATGGATACTGCCTGATCCACTTTGATCTCCAGCACTTGTTGTTTTCAAGAGATTCACCTCAACAGGCAACATGGTCAGGTACTGATTGTTTGCAAACTGTGCAGAGCTTTTTTCAGACAACAACAACTTACTGCTATTTAGTCAACATAGCCTCCTAAAATATCTTAAAGATCTCCATTGCAGTGTTGCAGGCAAAATGTTACATGAGCCGTGAAGGGCAATATTGGAGCAGAGGTGAAAATCTTGATAAAAGTTGTAAGTTTTATGGAGTGTCTGAAAGGAGCAAAGTTGCAGAGAGATGGAGGGCTTTCGGAAGTGAGTTCCACAACTTAAGTAGCCGAAGGCACTGCTGAAATGAAAGAATAATTAAAATTCAGAATGTTTAAGACAGCAACATCAGACAAATGCATTTTCTTGGAGTACTGAGGCTTTGGAGGAGATTACAGAGACAGAGAGGAGGGAAGTTCCCTCGGATCGGGGAGTCCAGAGCTAAAGGGTTTAGGATCAGAGGGGAAAAGAGACCTAAGGGGCAACTTTTTCACACAGAGGGTAGTATGGGTATGGAATGAGCTACCAGAGGAAGTGGTGGAGGCTGGTACAATTGCAACATTTAAGAGGCATTTGGATAGGTATATGAATAGGAAAGGTTTGGAGGGATATGGGCCGGGTGCTGGCAGGTGGGACTAGATTGGGTTGGGATATCTGGTCAGCATGGACGGGTTGGACCGAAGGGTCTGTTTCCATGCTGTACGTTTCTATGACTATGACTGGAAAACGAGCAGGAGAATTTTAAAATCAGGGGAGAGTTTAATTGCGATCCAGCATTGGCTAACAAGTGCAGGAATGAAGGGGAAATGGGACTTGGTGTGAGTAAGGATGTGAGCAGCGGAATTGTAGATGGTTTCAAGTTCATAGTTTGAGGAGAGCAGAATATGGAGAGTTGGCCAGGAGTGCATTGGAAAACAGCTTGTTCTGCTACAATGTGTGTTTCGTTAATGCAAATTCACTGTAACACGAGTAATGAACTGGGGACCCTGCTTCTAAAGCGTGAACTTTTAAAACGTGTGTTGACTGTAACGCAATTACATCGCCAACACTTTAGGCACTGTTTCTAAAGTGCGATTTTTCTGTAGTGTGGGGCTGCACAAGGACGCAACCATCGTGTTATAGAAGAACAATCTGTGCACAAGGCTCAAGGTCACAAAAGCAAAGATTTTAAGCACCACCTCCAGAAACAAGAAGTCCAGGTGGGCTCTGAAGACTATTTAAAAAAAAAGATAAGACACCATTTCCTAGTGTCACAGGGTTGAGACACGAGGAAAGATGGGGAGAAATATTGGTCTTTCAGTTGGAGAGGAGGATGTCTGAAGAGTGACCTTGTAGCAGTACACATGATTGTACATTGTAAAGAAAGACTTGACCTAGAGCACTACTTTAACAGTAGAAGTAGGTCATGTGGAAACAGAGCTGAAAATGTGTTGCTGGAAAAGCGCAGCAGGTCAGGCAGCATCCAAGGAGCAGGAGAATGGACGTTTCGGGCATGAGCTCTTCTTCAGGAATAGTTCCTGAAGAAGGGCTCATGCCAGAAACGTCCATTCTCTTGCTCCTTGGATGCTGCCTGACCTGCTGCGCTTTTCCAGCAACACATTTTCAGCTCTGATCTCCAGCATCTGCAGTCCTCACTTTCTCCATGTGGAAACAGATTCAAATTAGTAAAAAGTACATTGAGGACAGCTGTCAGAAATATTGGGTGGAATCTTATAAGGGTCTGAGCACGTCTTTGTATAGGCTGATTAGAAATTATCTACAAGGGACTGAGAAATGTTCCCTGTAATTTTTCTTGCTACTGTCCAGACTTCCAAAGTCAATGTGTATCAATGGTTGCCAGAAGTGAAGCCATGTATCAGGGTGCTGACCGATATGTGCAGAGCTACTGAGTAGCCACACAGCCATGGAACGTTGGGCTAGAGTGGCGTGGGCTAGGGTGAGATATGGACTCAAAATTGGCGAGAAGGTAGGAGAGAGAGGGTGATGGTCGAGGATTGCTTTTTGGACTGGAGGCCTGTGACTAGATATATGCCACAGAGATTGGTACTGGGTCCACTGCTTTTTGTCATTTTTATAAATGATTTGGATGTGAACATAGGAGGTATAGTTAGTAAGTGTCCAGGTGACACCAAAATTGGTCACGTAATGGACAGCAAAGAAGGTTAGTTACCTCAGAGGACAATGGGATCTTGATCAGATGGACCAAAGGGCTGAAGAGTGGCAGATAGAGTTTAATTTAGATAACTGTGAGGTGCTGCATTTTGATAGAACAAATCAGGATAGGACTCACACATTTAATGGTAAGATCCAGGGAAGTGTTGCTGAACAAAGAGACCTTGAAGTGTACAGTCACGACTCATTGAAACTAGAATCACAAGCAGACAGGGTAATGAGGAAGGTGTTTGGTATGCTTGCCTTTATTGAGCAGTGCATTGAGTGTAGGAGTTGGGAGGTCATGTTGTGGCTGCACTGGATATTGATTAGGCCACTGTTGGAATACTGCGTGCAATTCTGGTCTCCCTATCAGAAAGATGTTGTGAAACTTGAAAGGGTTCAGAAAAGATTTACAAGGATGTTGCCAGGGTTGGAGGTTTTGAGCCAAAAGAAGAGGCTGAATAGGCTGAGGCTGTTTTCTCTGGAGCGTTGAATGCTGAGGGGTGACTTTTTAGAGGTTCATAAAATCATGAGGGGCATGGATAGGGTGAATCATTAAAGTCTTTTCCCCGGGTAGGGGAGTACAAAACTAGAGGGCATAGGTTTAAGGTGAGAGGGAAAAGGTTAAAAAGGGAGCTAAGGGGCAATGTTTTCATGCAGAGGGTGGTGCGTATATGGAATGAGCTGCCAGAGGAAGTGGTGGAGGTGGATACAATTGCAAAATTTAAAAGGCATCTGGATGGCTACGTGAATAGGAAGGGTTTAGAGGGATATGGGCCAAGTGCTGGCAAGTGGAACTGGATGAATTTCAGATATCTAGTCGGCATGGACAAGTTGGATTGGATATCCCTAAGAGTCAAGAGTATGGTGCTGGAAAAGCACGTAGGTCAGACAGCATCTGAGGAGTAGGAATGCTGTGCTTTTCTAGCAACACACTTGTGACTCTGATCTCCAGTATCTGCAGACCTCACGTTCTCCCTGTATATTTCTATGACTCTATAACTCAATATGGCAGGATCAGAAGTTGGACTACTGCACATCTCAGTGTCAAAAGCATCTCCATCTTTCAAACCATTGACAATAGGCACGGCGGGTTGCCAATGAAGGGGGATTATTGCTTGCTAAATACCATGTTAACAGCCCAACTTACCTCATTAATACTCAAATTCCTATCGAACCAAACATGCCATGCAACTTGGACATCGAGAAAAACTGAGATGGAAATCAAACTGGGAACCTGGCCAATTCAGCTCGCTGCTTGCCCTGTAGGATTTCCATGATGTTCAGAAACAACCATGTGCATCCTTTGTCCATAGCCTCATGATCATCATGGCATTGCAGCGATTCACTCGCAGGTCATTTAGAAAGCCCAGACTTGCATTGCAGGGTGCACCAGCAGAAAGCATTGAGAGGCTGCAACACAGACACTTTGCGTACACAGAGAGACACCCAACTCACAAAGGGGATCAACTTAGGGTTCCTCCATTGCTCGCTTAGAACTCACTCACTTAAAACCTATCTGCATGCTCACAGCATCGAGGTCTTCCGATGCCATGTCTTGCCTTGTCTGTTAGTTAGAGTCATAGATTCATAGAGACGTACAGCACGGAAACAGACCCTTTGGTCCAACCCCTCCATGCCGACCAGATATCCCAAGCCAATCTAGTCCCACCTGCCAGCCCCTGGACCATATCCCTCCAAACTCTTCCTATTCATTTACCCACCAGATGCCTTTTAAATTTTGCAATTGTACTAGCCTCCACCACTTCCTCTGGCAGCTCATTCCATACATGCACCACCCTCTGTGTGAAAACGTTGCCCCTTAGGGCTCTTTTATATCTTTCTCCTCTCACCCTAAACCTATGCCCTCTAGTTCTGGACTCCCCCACCCCATGGAAGAGACTTTGTCTATTTATCCTATCTATACCACTCATGACTTTATAAACCTCTATAAGGTCACCCCTCAGCCTCCGACGGTCCAGGGAAAACAGCCGAAGCCTATTCAGTCTCTCCCTATAGCTCAAATCCTCCAACCCTGGCAACATCCTTGTAAATCTTTTCTGAACTCTTTCAAGTTTCACAACATCCTTCTGATAGGAAGGAGACAGAATTGCACACAATATTCCAAAGGTGGCCTAACCAATGTCCTGTTCAGCTGCAGCATGACCGCCCAACTCCTGTACTCAATACTCTGACAAATAAAGGAAAGCATTACAAATGCCTTCTTCACTATCCTATCTACTGCGACTCTACTTTCAAGGAGCTATGAACCTGCACTCCAAGGTCATTTTGTTCAGGAATATTCCCTAGGACCTTATCATTAAGTGTATAAGTTCTGCTAAGATTTGCTTTCCCAAAATGCAGCACCTTACATTGATCTAAATTAAACTCCATCTGCCACTTCTCAGCCCATTGGCCCAACTGATCAAGATCCCATTGTAATTTGGGGTAACCTTCTTCACTGTCCACTGGTGTCATCTGCAAACTTACTAACTATACCTCTTATGCTCACATCTAAATCATTTATATAAATGACAAAAAGTAGTGGACACAGCACCGATCCTTCTGGCACTCCACTGGTCACAGGCCTCCAGTCTGAAAAACAACCCTCCACCACCACCCTCTGTCTTCTACTTTTGAGCCAGTTCTATATCCAAATGGCTAGTTCACCCTGTATTCCATGAGATCTAACCTTGCTAACCAGTCTCCCATGGGGAACCTTGTCAAACACCTTACTGAAGTCCACAGAGATCATGTCTATTGCTCTGCCTTCATCGATCCTCTTTGTTACTTCTTCAAAAAAATCAATCAAGTTCATGAGACATGATTTCCCACGCACAAAGCCATGTTGACTATCCCTAATCAGTCCTTGCCTTTCCAAATACATGTACATCCTCTCCCTCAGGATTCCCTCCAATAACTTGCCCACCACTGAGGTCAGGCTCACCGCTCTATAGTTCCCTGGCTTGTCTTTACCGCCCTTCTTAAACAGTGGCACCACATTTGCCAACCTCCAGTCTTCTGGCATCTCACCTGTGACTATCGATGGTACAAGTATCTCAGCATGGGGCCCAGCAACCACTTCCCTAGCTTTCCTCAGAGTTCTAGGGTACACCTGATCAGGTCCTGAGGATTTATCCACTTTTATGTGTTTCAAGACGTCCAGCACTTCCTCCTTTGTAATATGGACATTTTTCAAGATGTCTCCATCTATTTCCCTACATTCTATATCTTCCATGTCCTTTTCCACAGTAAATAGTGATGCAAAATACTCGTTTAGTATCCCCCCATCTCCTGCGGCTCCACACAAAGGCTGCCTTGCCGATTTTTGAGGTGCCCTATTCTCTCCCTAGTTACCTTTTTGCCCTTAATGTATTTGTTAAAACCCTTTGGATTTTCCTTAACTCTGTTTGTCAAAGCTATCTCATGTCCCCTTTTTGCCCTCCTGATTTCTCTCTTAAGTTTACTCCTACTGCCTTTATACTCTTCTAAGGATTCACTTGTTCTATCTTGTCTATACCTGACATATGCTTCCTTCTTTTTCTTAACCAAACCCTCAATTTCCCTGCAACTACCAGCCTTTCCTTTCACCCTGACAGGAATATACTGTCTCTGGACTCTCATTATCTCACTTCCGAAGGCTTTCCATTTTCCAGCCGTCCCTTTACCTGCGAACATCTGCGTCCAATCAGCTTTTGAATGTTCTTGCCTAATACCATCAAAATTGACCTTTCTCCAAATTAGAACTTCAACTTTTAGATCTGGTCTATCCTTTTCCATCACTATTTAAAATCTAATAGAATTATGGTCGCTGGCCCCAAAGTGCTCTACCCACTGACACCTCAGTCACCTGCCCTGCCTTATTTCCCAAGAGTAGGTCAGGTTTTGCCCCTTCTCTTGTAGATACATCCACATACTGAATCAGAAAATTTTCTTGTACACACTTAACAAATTCCTCTCGATCTAAACCCTTACCACTGTGACAGTCCCAGTCTATGTTTGGAAAGTTAAAATCCCCTACCATAAGTCGTAAGTTCATGGAATGCCCTGTCAGTAGCAGTGGTGGACTCTCCCTCTTTATGGGCATTTAAGCGGGCATTGGATAGGTATATGGAGGATAGTCGGTTAGTATAGGTTAGGTGGGCTTGGATCGGCGCAACATCGAGGGCCAAAGGGCCTGTACTGCGCTGTATTCTTCTATGTTCTATGTTCTATAACTACCCTATTATTCTTACAGATAACAGATCTCCTTACAAGTTTGTTTCTTAATTTCCCTCTGACTATTAGGGGGTCTATAATACAATCCCAATAAGGTGATCATCCCTTTCTTATTTCTCAGTTCCACCCAAATAACTTCCCTGGATATATTTCCGGGAATATCCTCCCTCAGCACAGCTGAAATGCTATCTCTGATCAAAAACTCCACTCCCCCTCCTCTCTTGCCTCCCTTTCTATCCTTCCTGTAGCATTTGTATCCTGGAGCATTCAGCCGCCAGTGCTGCCCATCCCTGAGCCATGTTTCTGTAATTGCTATGATATCCCAGTCCCATGTTCCTAACCATGCGCTGAGTTGATCTGCCTTCCCTGTTAGGCCCCTTGCATTGAAATAATTGCAGATTAATTTATTAGTCCTACCTTGTCCCTGCCTGCCCTGACTGTTGACTTGCTTCTGTTCTCAACTGTACCAGTCTCAGATTGATCTCTTTCCTCACTATCTCCCTGCATGCCACACCCCTCCCTCCCCCTTAATAGTTTAAATCCTCCTGAGCAGGTTGAGCAAATCTCCCTGCCAGTATATTTGTCCCCTTCCAATTTAGGTGCAGTCCATCCTTCTTGCACAGGTCACTTTTACCCCAGAAGAAATTCCAATGATCCAAAAATATGAATCCTTCTCCCATAAACCAGCCCCTCAGCCATGCATTCATCTGCTCTCTCCTCCTATTCCTGCCCTCACTAACTCGCAGCACCGGGAGTAATCCAGATATTACTACTCTCGAGGACTTGCTTTTTAAATTTCTGTCTAACTCTCTATATTTTTCTTTCAGAATCTCATCCTTTTCCCTTCCAATGTCATTGGTTCCAATGTGTACAATGACCTGCTTGACCTTCTCCCCCTTGAGAACATTCTGCACCTATTCTGATTTTTCGCTGCTGGCCACAGAAATGTCTGTCTGTACCTCAGATTAGAGCGTCCCCTGAAACAATTGATCTCTTGGAACCTGACATTGCATTAGAGCCAGTCTCAATATCAGAAACTTGGCTGTTTGTGCTACAGTCCCCTGAGAATCCATCACCCCCTACATTTTCCAAAACAGCATACCTGTTTGAAATGGGGATAGCCACAGAGGAACCCTGCACTACCTGCCTATCTCTCTTAAGTTTTCTGGCGTTAACCTGTCTATGTGACTGTATCTGTGATTTTTCCCCCTTCCTAAAACTGCCATCCATCACATCCCCTTGCTCTTGTAAATTCCTCATTGTTTCTAACTGTCTCTCCAACCGTTCCATTTGATATGAAAAGATTCGCAACCAATGGCATTTATTGCAGATATGATCCTCAGTAACCCGTAAACTCTCCCTAAACTCCCACATCCGACAAGAAGAGCATATCACTCTACTAAGGGCCATTTTTGCTTCTTCCCATCTGCAGACCCAGAAAAGGGATAGTGGAGGGACAGTATACAGAGGTATTTGTAGATATGGCAAAAAGAATGGTGATAGTGGGATCTACATGTGGAAGAGGGATATGGCCAACAGCATCAGAGGGTATCATTGACTACAGAAGGGATGTTTATTGGCAGTGACTATTGCTTCGACCATGGCTGTGGTGGAGCAGATGATGGGGCTGCTGGCTGTGTTGCTCCATCGCTCAGACCAGTCTGGGAATACCCCGCTCAGAGTGTGCTGCACCATGCTAACATGCTGTGCTCTGCCCAACTGGAGGAGGCAGTTAATTACCGAGGAACTTGGGGAAGCAGGCTGGAGGAGATTGAGGATATTTGGGGTGGGAAAGGAGGGTGGGGAGGAAACTCTCCTTGTGTATGGCAGAGGTCAGTTACATTAGGAGCTACAAACAGACAGGATCTGATCGAGAGCTGCTTCCACGAGAGGACAACTAGGAGCAGCAGACCACCTTGGAATGTGAGCTAGTCATCAGTCATCATGCCAGCATTTGGTTTTCATTGCAGGGATGAACTTCAGCCTCGATTAGTTTTGTTTGTGTTCCTATTTGCTGGCTGTAGTTCCGAGCTCAAGTTTGGATCTGTTCAAACGTTTTCTTGCATGGGACGGTCCCCTCCTGAACAGTCACGACCAGCGGGCATTGGGGACAGAGTGGTGCTGACCTGGAGAGGATGTTTAGATGGGGTGCAGTGAAGGACAGGTGAACTGTGTGGCCTGGAGGTTACCTAATGGCAGATTGTATGTGTGAGGGAGTGCTGTGAGCAGTGTGGCTTTCTGGCTGCTGTGCCAGCCAGGCTGCCAACAATTGGCTGGGTGCTCAGTGACCTTTTGTAGATGGTGCAGTTACAAGGGATGCTGGTCCTCTGGCTGATCCCACTGAGTGCTGAGTTCCCTGGGATGGGTGGATGGGGCTGGAATCAGATGTGATGAATGCCTTAGAAGGTAGGGTAATAATTAGTGCAAGAACTCCCCAGGACCATGATGATAAACTGTCCAAAAAACATGATGAAATATGGACTTCACCAAAAAGTATTGGCCCATTTTCTTTGTTTGAAAGAAATGTTAAACCATACATAGCCTGTACTTTGGAGTGTGACACAGTGGCTCAGTGGTTAGTCAAGGGGTAAATGTCGGGGAATGGGTCTGGGTGAGTTACTCTTCAGAGGGTTGGTGTGGACTTGTTGGGCTGAATGGCCTGTTTCCATACTGTAGGGAATTCTATGAGTGGAGCAATAATATCAAAAACCCTTGAGCCACTCAAAACAAGATTGGATATTTTGATGGTGAGGCTGTGAGCAAGGGGAAATAGCAGGAATTTCCTAGATGGACAAACGTATCCATAACTATCCCGTGATCTGAGGATTGCATTCAGTCACGCTGACCATTCATACATATTGATTCCCTGTGATTGACTAGAGATAAAATCGGTCTTCATAAGTTGTACAAACAGGCAATAACATGTTGGCAGCCTATTTTACACTTCACTCAATTTTCATTTCCAAAATCTAGAGCTTGTCTATTTGTTATTGATCATGCTGAGTTACCAAAGACCACCAATTTAACACCAAAATGTCACATTTTGTTTTTAATGCAGAGGCTACCAGAGTTTCTCAGCTTATTGCAAATGTTTTTTGTGGATTTTTTTGATGGGAAAGCACAAATTATTAGCCTGGTTCTATTTCAACTTACTTCCAAGAATAGAGAATATATCAATGTGTGCATTCCTGTAAGAGACAAAACAGAGAATAGATTTCTTCTCACTTATCCAATTATCATGGCACCAAGAGAAAATAAAACCTTTTAAAAGCTTTCATAAAGACAGTGCCTTAATTTCTATGTTATACAACAGCTATAGTTGCATAGAGTTACAGATGTTCAATTTTTTTCTTAACATTAGGAAATGTGGTATTAGTGGAGGATATGTGAGGCTGATCAGTGAATGCTCAAAAACCTGATTAGTTTTGGTCTGGCCTTTTCAATTACCAAATTAATTGATACTTCAACCTTGGGAGATAAAGCTTCTTTATTGTATAATTCAGTCATTCTGACACATTGATTAAAATGTTCTCAGCTTGAAATACTAGTGGTTGGTATGCATGCACTTTGTCCCCAGTCTCTAGTCAGGGTGAGAGTCCATTTTATTAATTACGATCCAGTGACTCCATCTTGGGAGAAGGTTAACAGAAATAGTTATTGAGGATAAAATGGCCTATGATTCCCTCACAGTTGAACGTGAGCAAGTGCAAGGCCTTGCACTTTGGAAAAAAGCATACAAGGCATGGACTATTTTTTAAACAGTGAGAAAATTCATAAAGCCAAAATACAAAGGGATCTGGGAGTGCTAGTCCAGGATTCTCTAAAGGTTGGATTTGCAGGTTGAGTCCATGAGTAAGAAAGCAAATGTAATGTTGTCATTTATCTCAAGAGGGTTGGAATATAAAAGCAACAGCGTGATTCTGAGACTTTATAAAGCTCTAGTCAGGCCCATCTAGAATACTGTGTCCAATTCTCAATACTGGCCCCATACCTCAGGAAGGACATACTGACACTGGGGAGTGTCCAATGGAGATTCACAAGCTGATCCCTGGAATGGTAGTCCTAACATACGATGAATAGCTGAGGATCCTGGCATTGTATTTATTAGACTTCAGAAGGTTGAGGGGAGATCAAATAGAAACTTACAAGATAATGCATGGCTTAGAAATGGTAGACGCTGGGACGTTGATACCGTCTGTTGGGAAGACTAGGACCTGTGGACACAGCCTTAAAATTAGAGGGGGTCAATTTAGAACAGAAATAAGGAGACATTTCTTCAGCCAGAACGTGGCGGGCCTCTGGAATTCATTACCATGGAGAGCAGTGGAGGCCACGGCATTGGGTGTCTTCAAGGCAGAGGTTGATAAATTCTTGATCTCACAAGGAATTAAGGGCTACTGGGAGAGTGCGGGTAAGTGAAGTTGAAACGCCCATCAGCCATGATTAAATGACAGAGTGGACTCGATAGGCCAAATGGCCTTACTTCACTCAGAATTGAGGGAGTGCTGCACTGTCAATGGGTCAGTACTGAGGGAGCGCTCCACTGTGAGGTGGTCAGTAGTGAGGGAGTGCTGCACTATCAATCGGTCCATACTAAAGGAGTGCTGCACTGTCAGGGAGTCAGTACTGAGGGAGTGCTATACAGTCAGGGGTTCAGTACAGAGGGGGCACTGCACTGTCGGGGGATCAGTACTGAGGAGGTGCTCCACTGTCAGGGAGTCAGTAGAAAGGGAGTGAAGCACTGTCAATGGATGAGTACTGAGGGAGCACTGCACTGTCAGATGGTCAGTACTGAGGGAGTGTCGCACCGTCAGACAGTTAGTACTGAGGGAGTGCTGCGCTGTTGGGAGGTCTGTACTAAGGGAGTGCTGAACTGTCAGTCAGTACTGAAGGAGTGCTGCACTGTCAGGGAGTCAGTAATGAGGGGGCACTGTACTGTCGGGGGATCAGTACTGAGGGAGTGCTGCACTGTCAGAGGGTCAGTACTGAGGGAGTGCTGCACTGTCAGGCAGTCAGTACTGAGGGAGTGCTGTATTCTCAGGGAGACAGTAGAGAAGGAGTTCTGCACTGTCAGGGGGTCAGTACTGAGGGAGTGCTGCACTGCCAGGAAGTCAGTAGAGAGGCAGTGCAGCACTGTCAGAGGGTCAGTACTGTGGATGTACTGCACTGTCAGGAAGTCAGTAGAGAGGGAGTGCAACACTGTCCGGGCACCAGTACTGAGGGAGTGCTGCACTGTCAGGGTATCAGTACTGAGGGAGTGCTGCACTGTCAGGGAGTCAGTAGAGAGGGAGTGCGGCACTGTCCGGGCACCAGTACTGAGGGAGTGTGGCACTGTCCGGGCACCAGTACTGAGGGAATGCTGCACTGTCAGGGTATCAGTACTGAGGGAGATCTGCAATGTCAGGGAGTCAGTAGAGATGGAGTGCTGCACTGTCGGAGGGTCAGTAGTGAGAAGGCACTGCACTGTCAGGGAGTCAGTACTGAGGAGGTGCTGCCCTGTCAGGAAGTCAGTACAGAGGGAGTGCTGCATTGTCAAGGGGTCAGTACTGAGGGAGCACTGCACTGTCAGAGAGTCAGTACTGAGAGAGTGCTGCACTGTCAGGGGTCAGTACAGAGGGAGTGCTGCATTGTCAGGGAGTCAGCAGATAGGGAGTGCACCTCCTTCTTTAGAGATTGCAATTTTCCTTCCCACATGGTTGAAGATGCCCTCCAATGCATCTCATCCACATCCCGCACTTCCGCCCTCAGACCCCACCCCTCCAACCATAACAAGGACAGAACCCCCCCTGGTCCTTACTTTCCACCCTACCACACACCTCCTCCCTCACTTCCATCCAAGGCCCTAAAGGAGCCTTCCACATCCATCAAAATTTCACCTGCACATCCACTAATATCATTTATTGTATCCGTTGCTCCCGATGCGGTCTCCTCTACATTGGGGAGACTGGACACCTCCTCGCAGAGTGCTTTAGGGAACATCTCCGGGACACCCGCACCAATCAACCAAACCGCCCTGTGGCCCAACATTTCAACTCCCATTCTGCCGAGGACATGCAGGTCCTGGCCTCCTTCACCGCCGCTCCCTCACCACCAGACGCCTGAAGGAAGAACGCCTCATCTTCCACCTCGGTACACTTCAACCCCAGGGCTTCAATGTGGGTGTCACCAGTTTCCTCATTTCCCCTCCCCCACCTCACCCCAGTTCCAACCTTCCAGCTCAGCACCATCCTCATGACCTGTCCTACCTGCCAATCTCCCTTCCCACCTATCCACTCCACCCTCCCCTCTGACCTATTACCTCCATCCCCACCCACATTCACCTATTGTACTCTTTGCTACCTTCTCCCCAGCCTCACCCCACCTATTTATCTCTCCACCCTGGAGGCTTCCTGCCTCTATTCCTGATGAAGGGCTTTTGCCCGAAATGTCGATTTACCTGCTCCTCGGATGTTCCAGCACCACTCTGATTTCCAGCATCTGCAGTCCTCACTTTTGCCTAGAGCGGATGTGCAGCACTGTCAGAGGGTCTGTACTGAGGAGGCGCTGCAAAGTCTGAGGATCAGTACTGAGGGAGTGCTGCACTGTAAGGGAGTCAGTACTGAGGAAGTGCTGCACTGTCAAGGAGTCAATACAGAGGGAGTGCTGCACTGTCAGGGGGTCAGTACTGAGGAGGTGCTGCACTGTCAGGGAGTCAGTAGAGAGGGAGTGCTGCACTGTCAGGGGGTCAGTACTGAGAAGGTGCTGCACTGTCAGGGAGTCAGTACAGAGAGAGTGCTGCACTCTCAGGAGGTCAGTACTGAGGGATCGTTGCATTGTCAGGGGGTCAGTAATGAGGGTGCATTGCATTGTCAGGGGGTCAGTACAGAGGAAATATTGCTCTGTCAGGTGATCAGTACCGAGGGGGTACTGCACTATCAATGGGTCAGTACTGAGCGAGTGACGCACAGTCAGGGAGTCAGTACCGAGGGAGCGACGCACTGTCGGGCGGTCAGTACTGAGGGAGCGTAGCACTTTCGGAGGGTCAGTATTGAGGGAGCACTGCAATGAAAGTGGGTCAGTTCTGAGGGAATGCCACACTGTCAAAGGGTCAGTTCTAAGGGAGCGACACACAATCAGCGAGACTGTACTGAAGGAGTGCTACTCTGTCAGGGGATCAGTACTAATGGAGCGACAAACTGTCAGGGGGTCAATACTGAGGGAGTGCTGTACTGCCGGGGGTCAGTGCAGAGTGAGTGCTGCACTGACAGACGGTCAATACTGAGGGAGTGCTGCATTGTCAATGGGTCAGCACTGAGGGAGCACTGCACTGTCAGGGGGGCAGTACTAAGGGTGTGATGCACTGTCAGGGGGTCAGTACTGAGGGAGCGCTGCACTGTCAGAAGATCAGTATTGTGGGAGCGCTGCAATGTCAGAAGGTCAGTTCTGAGGGAATGCCACACAATCAGAGAGTCAGTACTGAGAGGGCATTGCACTGTGAGGATGTCAATACTGAGGGAGCGCTGCACTGTCAGAGGGTCATTATTGAAGGAGCACTGGACTGTCAGGGGATTAATACTGAGGGAGTGAGGCATGATCAGAGGGTCAGTACTGAGGGACGCTGCACTGTCAGGGGGTCAGTACTGAGGGGGTGCTGCACTGTCAATGGGTCAGTACTGAGAGGGCGCTACACCGTTAGAGAACCATCTTTGGACGGTAGTATAATCTGATGCTTCATCTTTTCTCCCAGGTACACCTAAAAATTCCATCATTACTTTGAAAAAGAAATGATAAATTCTGCTTCTGTTCTATCCAATATTTAAATAAAAAATACATGAATTTTGATTATTTAGCAATTATATTGTTTTTACAGGTGCTAACTGTGTACAAATTTGCCACTGTGCTTCTGCCATTGCAACCTTAATAACATGAAAAGAATTGAATTCATTGTATAATATTTTGGAGTATCCTGAAGTCACACACGGCACTGTATAAATGCAAGTCTTTCTTCCTTCATTGAAATGAAATGAATGTCATAATATGAGGAAAATGACTTGCATTGAGATTCTCAACGACACAAAAGCTTCTATTTCCAAACAGATAAACAAAAACATAAAGGCTGACTTTGAAAGCAGTCTTGACAGCTTTGCTTTTTTCTCAAACATGACAAATGTTCCACAAAATAATAATTTTCTTCACGAGGCTGATGCAGCGCTCTGATCCAAATTCAATTTATTTTCAAAGCAAACAAAAGGTATCAGTAGCTTTTGCTAAAATTAAATTGGCAAGAAGTCTCAGATGGCACTGCTGAGATCATGAGGTTCAAACTTTTCTCTATAGATTCTGAGAAACAAGTGACTGTGGGAATATTACAAAATAAAAATCACCTACATTCTAGAAGAAATTGTTGCTCAGCTGCTATTTTAGCTAAAAGGCACATTATCCATCATTCTGGAGTTCCCTTCCCACTCCAACTCTTGACTGGGTCCAGTAGATAGAAGGCCTCTGATGCTTTTATATGCATTTTTGTATCACCCTTAACAAAAATATTTTCCTTAATTAATGATTGCAGCAACACCCAAGGTAAGGAAATTAAGAAAATACGACACTACAAACACAATAAACATTGTTTAGTTCGTCTGTCAAGAAGATGCGTTGACATACAAATAACAATGCAAAACTACGCAATGAGACTTTGACTCCCTTTATGTTTTTGTCCTGTGAAAATTCAGGCAGCTAATTGTGATGGTGGATAATCGCAAATAATGGAGGCTGCACTGCTAATTATCAGATTACATTGTTTTGTAAATTGCTGCATACCATATTGAGAAAAAGTCAATGAAAGGCCAAACTACCGAACTGCATAGTGTATTATACAGGCCTGAAAGGCATACACAGCAGATAAACAGTTATATCACCCTCTAACATAAACATATCATGGTCCACATTTCTCTTAGCTTGAAAGCTTGCAGTTGCATTAAAGGTTCCTTTCTTAATGTAAATTATAGTACATCTTATCAAAGTACCACAGATAGGTTATCTGCAGCGCCAGTAGAAGCAAAACATGCGTTCACTTCGGGTTTCATACAGAGAAGGTTAGATACAGAGAAGGTTATTTAATGACTGTTAAAATGTTTATCTAGGTGAGCTATGAGAAAGGTTTCAGCATTTAAGATGATTTATTTTATCACTAATACTCATCAGGTGCTAAAAGGTTCTATGCAGCTTAAGCATCTATCGTAGTCCAGACCCTCAAGATGCTAATCATTACTCTGTTATTTGTAGTTGTGGCCCCACAGTAAATGAACAGAGTTTAAATTATTAAAGCAATCTGGTATGCAGAGTTTAATCCAATTCAGTCTAATCACTCCAATAATTGCATCTGGTGAACGGCCCAGGATCCAATAAATACGTAGCACAATCAAAGGCATGTTAATGAAGACGTTATATTGGGATAACATTGGAAATCGGAGCAGGAGTAGGCCATTCAGCCCCTCAAGCCTATTCTGTAATTCAATGATATCATTCTTGATTTTTCGACTGCACTGCCCTTTTCCTGCATCCCTTTTTTTAATATTTAGAATTCTACTCTTCTCTGTCCTGAAAATTCTCAACGTCTGAGCCTCCGCAGCTCTCTGAGGTAGATAGCTTCAAACCTTAAACATCATGGGAGTGAAGAAATGGCACCATATCTCACTCCTAAATCACTTGCTCCCTGATTGTGAAACTTGGACGCCAGTTCTAGAAGTCCAACCCCAATCCCCAGCCACCTTTCTTGCATCTACTCCACTGAATCCTATCTCAATTTTGTAAGTTTTAAGAATGAGTATTAAACAAAAAGTTAATTAAAGACAGGCATTCAGATAAATTCAAATTAAGGAAGTAGGCTTTGTATATATGAAGCTTTACATATTTGCACTGTCTCAACCCAAGCCGAAAGGCTGAACTTAAAAATACTACTTTGAATTCCAGCCTATTGAACATCTAACACTAGGAAGGTGCCTGGGAGCCAAAGACATTCTCTTCACAAACATCAGCCAGGAAAAATGGTGTATTCCCACCACGACTTAGACAAAAACAAATAGATATCCATTCAATTACCACAAAACGTGCATGCTAGGAGCTAATTTTTAAAAAAGTATACATTTTACAAAATGAATACATGCCTAAAATAGAAAAGAACAAAACTTTCCTTTGTAAGAGACATTATACCCCAAATCTTGCCTTATACTTTGACAGGCAACATCATATTCATAGGACCACAGATTGAATGAAGTGTTTTTTTAAAAATGTTCTATCACTCAGGTCTCCCTTTAATTCAATGTGTCCTTCCTAGCCCTTAAGCCATTATTCTTCCAACCCTTTGCTCATACTGTGCTCTTATCCCTATAAAGGGTGTTATTCCATTATGACATATCACAAAATTAAAGTGTTTCACTTCACATGGTACAACAGGACATCAATCAACTTATGATCTGCATTTGCTTTAGTTAAAGTGGTTTGATCCCAGAACAGAGCATCTCTGTCTACTGTAATATTAGCCAAGGAAAAAAAAAACAGAATAAACCTATTCTGAAATGCATAGGAAACTGCTTAGAAGTTTTTGATATGTATTCTTGTTGCATTAAACCCTGTGCCCAGAGCACAATTCTATATCATATTTTATGGAACAGAAGCTAATGTGTATTTTGAGGATATAACAGGGAGTGATGGGACAATAATAAGTTGTTTGGATTTTGCTTTCAAGGTTTACAATAGTGTATGCTATTTTCAAGCCCATTCCAGTTGTGTATTATCAAGTATTCAGCTGCCTACAATATCATGGCCACAAGTATTGTTGGGGGATTTATTTCCTGCTAGGAAATTGATAAAGTTCAGCTCTGCATTTTTCTGTGATTCACTGGGAGATATCAGGTCCGGTCATGTTGGGAATCACATCGGCATGACTGTATGTAGGACAGGTAAATCCAATCTCAAACTGATTCCAATTTAAAAGAGTTCCACGTGACAGCGCAGAAAATACCTTCCATATTTGTCTAACTTGGTGGATTTTGGTTATCTGTCATATACACTACTGCATTTGATTCTTACAAATGATAAATCTTCAATACTTGGTCAGTCATTTCTTGCCAAAGTTATGATTTGGTGGTGGTAATGCATTTTTCTCACTCTCAAAAAAAGGCATTGAAAATGAAGCTGCATAGATTAAGATACAACCACAGTATATCTCTGTCTCATCAAATTGGATTAGTAATTTCTGATAAGTCATAGGTTTGGGAAATAGAGAAATGAATGTAGAATTAAAAAGAGTCTTCTTCTGACTTTCATTAAAAACATAATGGACTGTACAACAATGACTTTGTAAGTGTGTTTCTGAAGATTTTCTCAAGAATGATTGACAAACTCTAAATGCATACAGCTATGATAATATGAGAAATGCCAGTAGTATTTCGGACTTTGCTATACATGGCAACTAGAAAATTTCTTATTCTATTTTCACACAGAATCAAGGTGGCTTCAGAACCTGTCTGAAATCATTGTACTTAATACTCAAATATTTTGTAGTGACTCTGGGCTCCCAAAGTAGCAAAGTGTTCTCTTTTCTCATTTTGACAAGTGCAGAAATATCACCAATAATTCAAAAGATCGTCTCTTCATCTGGGTTCAAATGCAGCCTGAAACTATGGCATGATAGTTTGCTTAAAGTTCCTGGCAGACGTTACCCAATCTGGCATTGTTGCACAGAAAGGGCCTGAGGTTGGCATGGGAATGTCACATTAGTGCAGTTGGAAGTGTTCTTTGATATACCTGACTTAAGGATGCCAGATAGTGCTATAAATTTAAAAATGTATCTGCTTCAAAAACATTTTAATGAAACAGTATCATATTCTTAAACAAGCAGTACTTAATTAATGCTCCATTTATTGCATCAGAATTGTAATACAGACAGTAATGGTAATATTGTCTGTTTGCTCTAAGAGCAATTGAATATATTGTCTTTGTATAAACCCTAGCTTTTGGCAAAACAGATCAGGCTAAAAATATGCAAATTTTATGACAGAATTAGGACAACAGAGAGTGAGCGTTCCCAAATTGTCAGTCACTAGTGAATTCATAATTGTTATACAGCTCCTACCATAAAGTATAAGACTGTCAAATAAAGTATTAGGTTGTCACAGCAGGAATATGATTACTACAAAAAGCAACACATTTTAATGGTTTGAATGCTGAGCAGTCATGTATATGCACACATAATGGCGATCACTGCACTTCAGACATAATTAATTGCATAAAACACTTCAAGATGCCTTTATGTGATAAGGTTCTCTAAGATGGAACAATTACATTATTACATGTGTAAGGATGTGCATGATCTATCTAACATATTCATGAGGTGTGCTGATGTCAGTGCTCTGCAGCTTTAACTGGAACCTGATTGCACGCTGCAACTTTCCTCTCATCTTTCCTCCTTGTCTCTCTTTCTCACTCATTTCAGTCAAAATAATTGAGTTGAACATCTCAGTTCTGTTGGATAATGATGGCCTTGCTTCAACCTATTGGATAGCTCTGCTGCATGGCAGAGTGCTTTGTCAACTGTAGCCAAAGAGGTGAACTAAGGAACAAAATGGACATTTTTTCTGTGATAAATTACTACTGGTAGATCCTTAGCACGTGCACCTAAAGACTGATTTTCCAAATCACACAATCAGATTACCAAACCTTCACTTATACCAATTGATATTATCAGATGGAGGCAATGAACATTGCAGGATAAAAAGACATGATTAAATAGTCATATCCCTTTGATGCTTCTGTTTTTGTTTTATTTTTATGTGCTGAAAATGCAAAAATAGTTTTCCTTTTACATAGATTTAAGGTGAAGAGAGGGGAAAGATTTAAAAGGGACCTAAGGGGCAATTTTTTCTTGCAGAGGGTGGTGCGTGTAATACAATGAACTGTCAAATGGGGTGACAGAGGTGGGTACAATTACAACATTGAAAAGGTATCTGAATGGGTAAATGAATAGGAAGGGTTTAGCGGGATAAGGGCCAGATGGGACTAGTTCAATTTAGGCTTTCTGGTCAGCGCAGATGAGTTGGACTGAAGAGTCTGTTTCCATGCTGTATAACTCTATGGTTCTAAGTTTTATACTCAGTGCAAACAAAGACTTACAATATCCGGAAGCCACTTAGTGAGTCTTCAATGTCAAGTTGAACTATTGTATAATCATCTTATTCATGTGGCACTCTTACTGGTATTAACTCAAAATAACAATCAATGAAACTACTAATTCAAATAAGTCGATATTGAGTTATTTCAGCACATTTGCTGAATAGCCCAATCTTGACAAACATTCATTCTGAAAACAATCCTAGGTTTTACCTGGAACTCTGTGCCCATAATATTCTGTTCTGGATATCTAAGCAGTAACTGATTTTATTTATTTTTGTTCTAATATACAAAAAACACAATTTTGCTCAAGATCATTTGCAATTGGATTATTTGGTTTACAGCTCTTTATAATATATTTACTCCATTTTATTTTCTGCTGTATGTGTGTTCATATTTTGACATATTTGTAAATTCTTTCTGCCAATGTAAGAACTAAAAAAAAATTCCCTGATTGTCAGTAATTCCAAATGTGTGAGAATCCCTCATTACCTCAAGTCAAAAAATCTATGTGTGGCTGGAGATTGGTCTACACTACAGAAAGGAAATATTAAATTAAACACAACTCACCAATTTTTATTTCATGTCTATCACCAGAACGAATGCATCAGCAATGGATTCAAGTTGTTGATGGTGCTAGATTTTGAAACACCATCCTCTTCATGCAGGGACTGGTTCAAATGAGGTATTTGATACTGGGGGATAGAGTCATAGAGTCATACAGCTGTACAACACGGAAACAGCCCCTTCGGTTCAACTCGTCCATCAGAGATCCTAAATTAATCTAGTCTCATTTGCCAGCATTTGGCCCAAATCCCTCTAAACTCTTCCTATTCATTTACCCATTTGGATGCCTTTTAAAAGTTGTAATTGTACCAGCCTTCACCACTTTTTCTGGCCGCGCACTCCATACGTGCGCCATCCTCTGTGGGAAAAAGTTGCCCCTTTGGTCCCTTTTAAATCTTTCCCCTCTCACCTTCAACCTATACCTCTAGTTTTGGACTCCACTACCTTGGGGAAAAGACTTTGGCTATTTACCCTATCCATGCCCCTCATGATTTTATAAACTTCTGAAAGGTCACCCTTCAGCCTCCAAAGCTGCAGGGAAAATAGCCCCAGCCTATTCAGCCTTTCCCTACAGGTCAAAACCTCTAACTCCCAACAACAACCTTGTAAATCTTTTCTGAACCCTCTCAAGTTTCACAACATCCTTCTGATAGCAGGGAGACCAGAAATGAATGCAGTATTCCAATACCAACATCCTGTACAGCCTTAACATGACCTCCCAACTCCTGTACTCAATACTCCGACTAATAAAGGAAAGCATACCAAATGCCTTCTTCACTATCCTATCTACCTATGACTCCACTTTCAACAAACTATGAACCTGGCCTCCAAGGTCTCTTTGTTCAGCAACACATCCCAGGATCTTACCATTAAGTGTATAAATCCTGTCCTAATTTTCTTTACCTCACATTTTTCTAAATTAAACTCCATCTGCCACTCCTTGGCACAGTGACCGATCTGGTCAAGGTCCCGTTGTACTCTGAGGTAACTTTCTTCGCTGTCCACACCACCACCAAAATTGGTGTCATCTGCAAACTTACTAACCATGTCTCCTCTATTTACATCCAAATCGTTTATAAATGATGAAAAGCAGTGGACCCAGCACCGATCCTTAGGTAACATAAGTGAGAAAGACAGTGTGTGCATGTGTATAAGGGAGGGAGAACAGTAATGGAATCATAAAGTGTCAAGGGGCAAGTGAAGCAGCCTGTTTGTAATCAGTGTGAGTGAAGAATTTGCATGGACATATTGAATAAAGAAGTATTGTGGAGTAAAGAGTCAGCAAAAGAATTCTTTCTATGGATTACAACTAACGAGTATGAAAGGTTATAATTAACATACATGCAAAATGCACAATAGTTAAGACAAAATCATAATCAGTGTACTGAGGTAGAAAGTAATGCTACAAAATTAGTTATTTATACCAATTCCCATGTAAAACTCCCTTCAGCAACCATTAACCTATTAGAGGTTAAATGGAATGCATTTCAATTAGTTTTCAGGATGTGGCAATTCAGAGGCTCGTTAAGAACATGGGTCATACACTTTTTAATCTGCCGCATTTGTCACTATTGCTCTAGCCCTATTTCAAAAAAACCGTGAAGACAATTTCAGTTAGCTGCCAAGGAAGTCATTTCACCTTGGATGATCACCTGGCTACTGGAAGATTACCTGTAAAATTTCAAAGCAGCTATCAAGAGTTTGCACAAATATGATCTTTGAGTATAGAAGTCCTACCAGTCTCTTTTATAAGATGTCAGAGTATTTTTCTTTCATTGTTAGCAAGTTTGGTAGTCAACAATGAAGGCTCAAGCAATGATCTCTGCACACACTTCAACAAATGTAAAAGAATTACTGTCATTTCTGGCTTGAGAAAATCTATTCAAGTACTGTGATCCAAACTTTTGCAACTGCCTGCATACTGAGGAGACTCCTTCATAATTTTATAATGTAGATGTGGCCAAAAAACTGTGAAGCGTAGGTTGGAAGAAGTGAAGATTTTTATTGCAAAGTTATCATTATTGAAATATCATTGCAGCGGTGTTCAGCTCCAGAGTGCTGCTGGTCCCGGTGCTATGGAAGTTTGGAGTTCCTAAAATGGCAGCAAAACCACCTCTAGCAGGTTGAGGCATTCCTTGATTGTGTGCATCACAAGCATGCAGAATGGACAGATTGTGACACCTATTCATTTACGGGAGTGATATCTTTAAATTGCTCAACAAAAACACTTAGCACTTTTTAAACAGAGATGACTTGTGAGTGTCTTTACAATAATCTCTGGGCGGCTTTGCAGCCACACATGCAGCTTGCAGGAACACTGTTCAATATTGTTTTGTTATGAACTTGTAAAAATTCTGCCTCAACAGCTCCCAGCTAATGTGCATTCAGTTCTGTAAGGGCTTCTCCAACAGTAACATATGAAAGGATTATTATAGAGCTTACAGAAGAAGTGGAAGTACTGTGCTCCATGTTGTTCAAGGTGTTTGGAAACATTTTTGGATTCAAGCAAGTAAGGCTGGTGTTTGGCACCAAGGTCAGAGGAGTAGGAAAACTTGCTTGAATAAAGGAGGTAATATTTGTAGTTCCACTGGGTTGAAGCGTGACAGTGACATGGATCAGAGATAGTGGACGGTTGTTCACAGAGGGAGCAAATGCCCTTGCTCCAGCATCAATCTCGGGATGTAAACACAGAAAGTGCTGGGAAGACTCAGCAAGTGGGGCATTGTCTGAGGAGAGAGAAACCGTGTTAATATTTCAGGTTGAATGACCTTGAGTATTTCAAGCTGTTCCAGTTTCAGTTCAGATATTCAAGTAGTATATCTTAATATATCATTGCAGTATTTTCTATGGGTCATGACAGTTACTGGGTGGAAATGGCACCAGGCAGCTCAATGGAAACTGAGCCTTTAGCCATCAGATGTTGTATCATGTCTATATCAGTAAATTCTGTCCTGATGGTGTCCACCTATTCTGTGCCGGAAAGAAGGTGCTCCAAACTCTGCATGAAGTCCTGTGCCAACTTAGATTTAAGCTTCTCCATGCTCACTGGCATTGTCACCAGGCCACCAAGTATCTTAGTACATATGCCAACCAACACTCTTTTGTATGGCACCCTTCAAGGTTCTATTCCGAGTTCTCTGTTGTAGAACGTGTCTGATTTCTCACCTTCCAGTGATCTCACTGCACGTGTCATCCTTTTCTCCTGGCCTTGCTGCAATCCACCTAGGCCCTGTGGCTCACCAGGAGCTGATCCTGACTTGGTACACCGAGTGGCAGTTACTGAGCTGGTGGCTACATTATCAGACCCAGCAATGGTGCTCCTTCATCCACCTTGTGAGCATTATGAGGAGGCCAGGCAGCAGTTCTTGAAAGCAAAAATACAGAAGGAGAGTTGGTCGAAAGCAAGAGGTCCACCATCACACCATCTGCTGTTTGCATTTCACACCAGCTAGAGGTTAAGAGTAAAATGGGATTTGATAATGGGCATAAGCCAGGGACATAACATCATCTTGATTTGCACTCAGAAACAATTGATGCAACAGCCTGCGTCAATGCAAGTTTCATAATGCAGATCACCATTGTTTCTAAAGGGACCATGTGCTGTCGACATGCCTGTCACTCACCAGTTTAATGTTGGCCTGAAAGAGAGAGGGCAAAATATCAGCAATTGTGTTACAATGTGGTTGCGTTTGACTGTTTGGAGATAAGTGGAAGGAATAGGAGGTGGAGGTCAGCATCCACAGATTGATAACTGTGACGGAGTGAGGTAGAGTATTTGGAGGTTAGACAGGAATCATGAGTGTTCAAGGATAAATGGTTGTGGTTCATTGAGAATGACAGGGGTGGCATATTGGCAAAGGGATGTTATTTTAAGATGCCTTCACTTGATCACATAAATGGGGTCATTGAATGTCTACTGGCAGAGCAACCATGTCCTCAGGAAGGATTGCAGGAATTTATCTCCCTTACTGCCTGCTCCCTACATCTTTGCAAAGCAAGCTTGAGGACCTCTTGGCATTCTTTGGGAAAATGATTTATCTCCTCCTGTGAACTATCTGGAGAAATGAAACTTCCAACAATGTCTCAAAGAAGCTGGAAGCTCTCGTTTTACACTGGTACCTCTTTGGGAATTTCCATTCTTGCTCCAGAAACTTATAAAGTAGATTCTCTGGCTCAGTGGCTGAGTGCTCCTTTCCTGTCAGAGCGGTAGGCCATTCATGTGTCATATTAGTCACTTATACTGCGATCTCTGTCTCCCCAAATCCCCAGGCCGAGTTCCCTCTGAGTCCAATTATTGACCAATTAAAAGTATTTGGAGTGAGGAATTCTCATACACATCCATCTGATTTTGTTCCACATTGAATAATGATTGTAAACTTTTAGCCACCACTTTCTCAAAGAATCTAGTAATTTTGTTTCAGCTTTAAAGTCAACTACTCAACTGTCAGCTATTAATTTGATTTCTAATATAAACCAAAAAATTCAAATTCATTTTGCCTTCCTTGTATATGACACATTTAGTATTGTTAAAGATAGAGAATTGTTTTATTTATTTGATTCTCATTGTAAATGGCTTAAAGAGTAGATGTGATGGTGCCAACTGAGTTTTGTGCTGTCTGATTTAGACTTCCCATAGAGCTGGGCTTTGACAATGGAACTCCTTTACAGTTGTATGGATTTTTTCAATGTTTGTACAAGAATGCTACATCTCATTTTACTTTACAGCTATTTCCCTGTAGTCAAAGGGTTGCATGTACATTCAGAACTTTCTCAGAGCAGCTTCTGACAGTAGAGATCAAAACAAAGGCATTTTGTTGAGATTCTTTGAACTTTTCTGCAAGACTTCATGCTATTACACCAGCTGCTAACCTCTTAGAAAGAAGTACTGATTTTGATATTTATAAAGATGACTTTAGTGTTGGAAGGAAAACTTCATGAAGTCAGAACCTAGTGTTGCATAAGAAAATGAGTAAAATGTCTTGATCACAATGGGAATGGGAGAGGTGGTGGTGTTGAGCTGAGGATTGAAATGGTGGTGTTTTTGCTTTTGGTAAATGTTGGTGATGGTTTCATTGTGATTGATTATGAGAGCGCCAACTCATAGAATCATATAGTCCCTACAGTGTGGAAGCAGACCATTTGGCCCATCCAGTCCACAATGGCCCTCCGAACAGCATCCTACCCAGACCTACCCACCTACCCTATTCCTGTAACCCTGCATTCCCCTTAGCTACCTCACCTAGCCTGGACACCATGGGCAATTTAGCATGGCCTATCCATCTAACCTGCACATTTTCGGATATCTTTTGATATGCAAGGTGAAGACAGTGCACGGTCCACGCCAAAAAGAGACTTGTGAATTCCCAGAAATCTTCTGATTTTTCACCTATCGTTATGTACAACAAATACATCACCTCCTCATGCTTTATCCTTGCCCTGATTCTGGATGAACTTGGCACAACAGTTCCTAAAGAATTTTGTGATCGTCGAAAGTTTTAGCATTGAGGTTACTGATTACTGCTCCTGCAGTTGACTTCAGTGCACATCTCTGTCAGCCCTGCTTCAGAGTATCCTCAGAGGTTGGCTTAACATAATGATTATTTTAACTCATGAGTGTGCATGTTTCTGTTGTGGTCCTAATGTTACCATAACCCTTTTTTTTCCTTACTGCGAGGCTGCACTGCAATTTTCAATAGTTGAACCAAGCTCAAGCCTGAAGTTCATTCACTTTCCTTGGCATATATGTATTGGGTAAATCAACAGAAGGTCAGCTGAGGTAACTAGGCATCAGATGACAGAGTCCCCTAAGGTACCCAAACCAAGCTGAATATTGAAGATAGAAGGGTCCTTTTTAAGTCTTCGCTTTTGTAGGTTGCTTTGTCCAGCAGCAGTCACAATTCTCTTGATATTGGTGTAAGAGTCCCAACTACAGGTCTAATGGCCAATGATGCATCCCAGCTCTCTCCTGGATATTAAGGTGCAAGGCCTAGTGTGCTGAGTAGGAGTGTTCCTAAGACAGTGAAGTAGCCTTAGCCAGTCACATCATAGGGGTTCAATCAGTGATAGGCAAAGCACAACGTAAGAGCATTGTGCAGCAGGTGTACATAAAATAAACAACCCTCTTGTGTCTAAATCTAATGATGAGCTCAAGATACTTGTCACAGAAGAGAACAGAATTCCATGAGTGCTGCAGGCATAACCAACATCCCTCGCTCATCTCCAACATGACTAAAGTAGCCAATTTAATTGCTCGTTCTTGTTTACTGATTGTGGGACATCTCATTTTGCAAGTTACCTCCATGGTTGACTACAAAACAGAGGTTTCTCTTCAAGAATAATTGCTTGCTTGTGAATTATCTTCTGATAGTCTAAGAATGTGATAAGATGCTACATAAAAGCAATGTTTCTCTTTTCTGTATTTACAGTATAAACAATAAACAAATGTAGCCACTAAATAGCAAATAGCTACCTAAAATGTGCATTTTCCATGGTTTTAGTTCTTGGCATGCTTAACTTAGCAAGAAAATTAATTTTTAATGTATTAATTGAATCATCTTGTAAATCAAGATGTAATGATATTTAGTAAAGGCTTTTATCCAAGCTAATGCAAATCATTTTCTTCATAATAAAAAGACATTGCATTCATTAAAACAGAACAGCATTTTTAAAAATCAGATCTGTACACTTTAAAAAGTTATGGGAAATAAATTATAATTACATGATTATAATTTCATGTGACAAGCAGCAGTGTTATTAATATGTGTTTGGTGTTGAGATGGATTTTAATAATTACCTGATGTTCATGTCTACTTCAGAACTATTCAATATAGACTTACGAACAAAAGGCTGGCCTTACTATGTGCATTGAAATACTGGAGATATATAAATTTAGTTGCCATTCTACTCATATTGCTTTTGCATCGAAGGCTTAAGTTACTATCCCTATAACAAAATGCTGAGTGAAAATGATGCACTTCCAAAACTGTTCTCACCTGACTTGGAATAAGTGTGTGCAAGGCAAATTAGAGTTTGAGGAAACCCATGTATATAAGAAAGCAAGGAATGAGAAAAGTCCAATAGGAATGAGATGTGATCTGTCAATGACAAGTTTTGGGGGCAGAGATACTTGTTCACAAATACAAAGACATTATTTGTCATAAGTATCTCAGTCCCTCAGAAACCATCAGCATGATTCCTTTGGTACGTGTCATTCCTGTGCAGGTTAGAAGTGACAGCAGCCCCTTCACTGAAGAAGTTGAGATACAAATCTTGAATTTACCCCAAAGTACAGCATATAGGAAATAATTCAGCTTAAAAGCAGAATACGCTAAATTGTAACATGACTTGAACAAGCTGTTCCTTTTTTGTGAAAAGTACATTATACAAGAGTAAGATGATTTGGGTAAAGAAGATGGAGTATTTTTGTGGGATTTTACTGCTATCTGCTCCAGTATTTGCCAGGCTTGACTCAGTTTTGTCATATTAGTGAATCCAATACTGCAGGGCATAATTTTCAAATTTCATCACTTGATCCTAACCCTTGTGGAGTGATCATTGTAGCATTCATCTTATTTCCATTCTATGGCACAAAGTAAAGGCAGATTCTATAAAGAATAGGCCATTTCCTCTGCCAGGCTACTGTCCAGCAGAGAAAATGAAGATAATGCCCCTTAGTGTCAAGCTTTTGCTTCCCATTGGCGACAGGCAGGATGTACTCAATTGCCACCTGAATCTGATGAAATTGCTTAGACAGAGAGTTTGATGCCAACATTTAATTTCATGTATTTTCATTACAAAAATTAATCTTGCATTATTGTTCAATTTATTGTTGAATTCTTTTTCTGGTTGAATATGGGTTATGCCATTAGGGATGCTTAAAATTTATGGTAAGATTCCTGCTTTAATTGTCTGGATGTGAAAATTACTCTCTTAGAAACATGTACTGTTTATTGTACATCAGTGACTACAAATAGTGCAAGTTACTTGAGGAAGCAATACTTAATTGTTGCCTGAGTCAGGGACACAGTGTAAAAATAAGAGGTTCTTCTGCTTAACATAGACATAAGGAGAATTTTGTTTTTTCTCACAGGTTGTGGGTCTTTGGAACTCACTTCCATAGAAAGTGGTGGAGGCAGACACTGAATACTTTTAGATAGATTTTTGATTTGCAAAAGAGTCAGAGGTCATTGGAGGCAGACTGGAATGTAGGGCTGAAACCACCATCAGATCAGACATGATGTTATTGAATGGCGAAGCCAAGAGGTCAAATGACCTACACTTGTAATTAATTTGCCTATTTATATGAATGTTCATAAATTGTTTCAAAATAGACATGGAAAATTTGAATTTAGCCAGCATTTTATATCTTATGAATGTTTCAACTACCACATTTCCTATTAATTACTTGAATACTTGAAAGTCATTACTGTTGTTTAATGAGCAAACATTCCCTTTGAATAGAGCAAACCTTTTTATTTATTAATGGAAATGAAGGTGTCACTGCCCATCCCTAATTGCTCGGAGGGCAGTTAAGAGTTAACCACATTATTGTCGGTCTGGAGTCACATGTCATTCAGACAGTTTCCTTCCTAAAGGACATTAACGAACCAGATGAGATTTCCCCAACAATAGGCAATGAATTCATGGTCATCATTAGACTCATAATTGCAGATTTGTTTCCTTCCCGAATTCAAATTCCATGATCTGCTGTGGCAGGATTTGAACCCGGGTCCCCAGAAAATTACCTGGATCTGTGGATTTACAGTCCCATGATAAAAAAAAACTAGAGCATCAGGATCCCAAAATTTCACACATTACAATGCAATGAAAACACAGTAAAATGTTTACTGCCCCAATCCACATTGAAATATTAAAGATCTCAGCTGAGGCTGAAGGGTAACTTTATTGAGGTTTATAAAATCATGAGGGGCATAGGTAGAGTAAATAGCCAAAGTCTTTTTCCCAAGTTGGGGGAGTCCAAAACTAGAGGGCATACGTTTAACTTGAGAGGAGAAAGATTTAAAAGGAACCTAAAGGTCAAGTTTTTCATGCAGAGGGTATTACGTGCATGGAATGAACTGCCAGAGGAAGTGGTGGAGGCTGGTATAATTATAGCATTTAAAAGATATCTGGATGGGTATATGAATAGGAAAGGTTTAGAGTGATATGGGCCTAATGCTGGCCAATGGGACTAGGTCAGATGGAGATGTTGGGTTTGGCATGGACAAGTTTAATGGCAAGGTCTACGTCCATGCTGTTTGGCTCTATGACTCTGTACAAACTGACAGACTGAGGAATTTTAGCTCAACAACTAACGTCTGCCTCAGGTTCTGAGGTAGGGGTGTAAGTTTACAATTTCCTTGCAACATCTCCACAGGGAGTATCAACTAAGCCATACAGCAATATAATGTCAGCTTCACACTGAAGCTTTAACATATGGAATGGAATAGTTCTTAAGGGGAAGGAGAGGGCAGGTTGGGGTGGGGTGGAGAACTAGCAGAAGCCCATCAATGATCAAGCCATACATAGTATCAAGTTTCAATTGCTAGAATTTGAGAGTTTGGAGCACTCATTAGAAAATGATAGCATCTTTTTTTTGCTTATTTCATGCCAATGCATATGAAAGGGGAAATGAAGCAAACATTTCAGATCCTGACAACAATATTTCAAGGAGAAATCTTAAATGCGTGACTACGTACTGTTTAAAAAATAAGCACTGCCCAGAAAAAAAAGTCAATATCATCTTTTTGTATGTGAGACAACAAGAACATATGGGTGGCATGGTGGCTTAGTGGTTAGCACTGCTGCCTCACAACACCAGTGTCCCAGGTTCAATTCCAGCCTCAGGTGGCTGTGTGGAGTTTGCACACTGTGTGGTTTCTTCTGGGTGCTCTGGTTTCCTCCCACAGCCCAAAGGTGTGCAGGCCGGGTGAATTGGCTGTACTGTAGTGTAGTCAGAAGGAAATGGATGGGTTATTCTTTGGAGGGTTGTTGGGCCAAAGGGGCTGTTTCCACACTGTAGAGAGCCTAATAATACCTTCTTTGATAAGTGCCCTTTTGCTGTCACCATTTGGGAACGTGACCTCTGTAGATATTGCATGGAAGTGCAGGAAGTCACTTTTCGACCTTAGCCAGGAAGCTATTCCAGAACGTATAAAATGGATTTGTTTTTGCCTCTAATCATAAGGTTATGCAACATCCAGAGTGACTACATTGAGTTGAACTTGCCTTTCTTTCTACTATTTAATTTAATGTTGTACACACGTCCCTCCAGCTGCGAAAAATACATTGACTAACATTCCAGCAAGAGACAAGATCTGCCTCATCAGCTTGGGCAGAAATTGAATCCAGCACATCTGGAGCTGAGTATTCTCAACACCCCTCTCAGTGATTTGGCTGCGTCGCCACACAAAAACGCCATTCTGAAAGAGCCCCAGGAGAGTGCATTGAGAGTTTCTTCAGTAGCTGTAAGATTGATAACCTAATGAGGGCAACAGTTAAAAAACTTGCCTCGGATCAAACTGAGCTTGGATTTTAAAAAAAGCGATTATTAGGGCTTACAGAAGTACGAAACCATCTGTCTATCCAGCCATCTGACCATATTTTATATCAGGATTTCCTCTCCCATCCCCCTTTCCCAGCAAGCCACAGAATGCAAGGTGGGGCATGCAAATCAGACCGAACAGTCGGTGTCAAGGCCAGAAAGGAGTCTGCTGTGATCCACATTATGTGTTGAATTAGTTTATCATCCTGATAATAAAGGCAATGAGAAGATGAGAATTGTTTGCGTTGTCCCCAGGGAAGGGGGTGGGAGGTTTTGGTGGTGGGTGGTGATGAGGAGAGTTGGAATCTGGCCAGGATTTCCATTGCTGGAAACTCCTCGACAGCTGCTACTGCTGGAACTAGATGTTGGGTGAAGGCAGAATTGAATTTGGATTTGATGGCTGATAGAGTTGAACAGCCCACTGGTTCAACTATAGAATAGGGAGGGGCGTTGGTGGGGGCTGGGACATTGGATATCATTGCCAAAAAAAAAGGGACGGTTGCATAAAGCTTGCCGAGCGTTCGGATATGACATTGCAAACAGGACTTGACTCCATTCCTAGCATCTTGTTTGAACTAAGTAATTTGCCTTTTTGTGAAGTACTTATTCCACAGTGGGGTTGGACAGCACGCCTTAGCCATTTGACAACTGTGCACTTTCTCTCTCTCCCTACCTTTGCAATATTAACCATAATCTAAGAGGAACACTGAGAGGCTGGGGGCTGCAAAAATAAGCTGCTCACCTGTGGGAACCTGATTGCCGGCAGGCTGTTATGAGCATCTAGAGACAGGAGTTTCATTTCTGGCAATATGTTTCGTTCCTCCCTGGAAATGAATTAGCAGACACTAATGAAACAGCTTTTCAGTAGATGACTACCATCTGGCTAACCACATTTAACGCTGCAGCCTTAAGGTTTATTAACAATAATAATAACAATTTGAAATAAGACTATGCCTCATATATTAAGCCTTCTGCATATTAAATTTAATTCAGAGAAGGCAATAGGAGACTTGTGAGTGCACTTCGAAGTTTGATATACTAGAAGAGAATCTGATCATTTTGTGTCCAATGAGACTGCAAATCGCTCGGGAGTGCAGTTAGCAAACTGCAGGAGGCTCCCTGTGTCACATCAACAATTCAGACCGTGGTTTTTGTCAGGAGAGAACACATAACTAGCCAGATGAGCATGGATGAACGGGCTGCATGTCCCTCAAGCAGCCATTCCTTGGAGTCCCTCAGTAAACCTTGAGGAACTGACAAACTCATCATGTAAAATGATCACAGTCCGACCCTGTGTGGAGTGGGGACTCTGAGCAGCTACCGAAAAGACCAGCGTTTAGCAACCTTAATTCTTCCTTAAATGTAACTTGAAAAATAAAATGCTGATGTGCAATAGAATTATGAAAGGGATTCATGTGAACACTACACAGGCTAAGGGCACGTTGCTTTTTTCCTTTATTGGAACATTACATCTAGCATGATGGATGAGCTGCTGTCATTGGCTGTTTATTATAATACAACCAATCAATTATAGTTTTATAATACATGTTGTCCCAGAGGAAATTTTCAGCCTTGTTGCAAACTAATGCTAAAATGGGATATAATTTTTCAAATGCCTTTGTCTTGCTGCAGTCTGATTATCGAGGCATGTATTTTATTTCCATGTGCATACAACAATATTGCCATTTACTTAGCCTCACTGACAAATTTGGCTATTGCCAAATTTATTTATTTCCATTTTTGTACCATCACTATAAACCTTGAAGCACGGATTAAGAGGTATATTGACATTAAGTCCCAGCATTTGCAGGTGATTATTATCCATTTAGAAATGAACCACATTTCATATGCATCGGTTATGATTTACTTGCTTTAAGTTTTTTTTGATCAGGCTGCCCTAGCAGGCTTGTGAACCAGCCATGCAATATGATAAATAACATGCCATAAGGTTACAGTGTGAAATGACCCGAGAAGCCGCTGTAAAATTTGACAGATTATTCTCCTGTTTAATAGCTCATGGCGTATCAGGATATATAAAAAAAAAGGCACAGAACAATCTAGAGGACATAGCAGGAGCAGCACATCCCCTGCTTTCAAACAATTCATCACAAGCTTGACCAAAGACAGCACAACTATTTGCTCTGTTAATCATAGTAGCTGCGCAGCAGGGACGCTGACTTCAACATGCCAAGGAGGCTCTGCTGACACCGTTGCAATATATTCACAAAGAAAAGGCAAGCAACACAAGCACTACACAGCAACAAATATAGCATTTAATCAACCAGAGGGAAACAGTATGTAGAAACTATTGGAAGCCAAAATGAAATGCTATTTTAAAAATAAAATACTTATTAAAGAAGCACACAGAAATGAAATCAATCTTGGAATAAATCTTAGTAAAAAGCTGGGAGTTTAAACCATCAAGGCTTGGTCTGCAAAGTGACTCAAGTTGTTAATAAACTATACAATATTCAGAGTCCAACTGGCCCCTTGTTCTACCATCATTTTGGACACACAGTGATGCAAGTTGAGTTTCTACTCTGCTGCAAAATTATTATTTGCATTTGCAGTTTTGTGCATGAAGCAATCAATGCACAACATGCAGCTCTTAATGAAGTGCACACACGCACGAGACTGATGCTTCGGCCGGAATCTTACACTCCAGCACTCTGCCGACAGAAAGTTTCACAGAGTTACAGAATCAACCATGACAGCAAGTTTTGACTATCTAGCTACTGCTAAATTCAATGAGGTGGCCCTTCTTTAGAAAAGCATTGGAAGACTTCTCCTAGGTCTTGCTGCAAGAGAAAAAAAAATCAGAAATTTGGACTGAATTGCTGAGAAAACAATTTAATTTTCAAATCCGGTGAGATTGAGAACAGTTTTTACTGATGTCTTTCTTTAATTGAGTGAAAGCCAAATAATATGAAGTGCTGCAGAGATAACTTGAAATACCAGAAGAGAAAACTGTCTAAATAATTAGTTCAGGCATTGGGGAAGGAGACAAGTTGGTGTCACAGGGTCTATAACAAGAGGGAGTTGGTGTTAATTAATTGATAAGACTTATTTATACCTTTGAAATATACAATTATGGACATATGCTTTACTGCAATTTTGAAATGCTGTCGAAAATGCATGATCTGTTTAAAAGGATTTTATCCATCTCTTGCAAGGCTCCATCCAGACTGGAATTCAAAATGTTCAAGTCAGAAATCAATCTATTCAGCATTGCTGAGATTTAAAAACAGATCTGAATTGCAAACAGATACACATGCTGCCATCATCATCACTGATGCTTGAAATCCTTGCCCAAGGGTATTAGCATTTATGGATCTGACTGAGTGTCCCTACAGAGAGCAAGCACTGATTCAATGGGCCAAATGACCTCATCTGCACTTTTATGATTTGATGACTCTGCAACAATCAGACAGCTGCTGAAAAGTTTGGCGCTATTTTGGATGAAAATGTGGGTGGTCTATTAGTTTGCAGATGACAGGAACTTCTGGATAGTGATGATACAGCATGATATAGATCAATTGGAAAGTTGGGTGTAGATATGGCAGACGGAGTTTAATCTGAACAAGTTTGAGGTGATGGATTTTGAGAGGGCAAATGCAAGAGGAAAATGTGTAATAAATGGCAGAACTCTTAGGAGCATTTATATACTGAGAGATCTTGGAGTGTAAGTTCATGCTCTCTGAAAGTGCCAACACAACGTGGATAAAATTGCAAAGAAGGTGTACAGTATGCTTGCCTTCATCAGTCACGACACTGAGTATAACACTTGGCAAGTCATGTTGCAGCTGTATAAAACTTTAGTTAGGCTACATTTGGAATATTGTGTGCAGTTCAAAAAACCAGATTATAGGAAGAACGTGGAGGCTTTGGAGAGGTTACAAAACAGGTTTACCAGGATGTTGCCTGGGTTGGAGTGTATTAAGATTTAGGACGAGATGAAGTAACACTATCAGATAAATGGACTCTTGTATATTGTTCCTGATATTGTGAATTTTAGGTACCCTACTTCATAAATGTTTCTGCTGTTGGTAAGTTGAGGCTTAACTGTTGGCATTTACGTAACTGTTTACATTGAGGGGGTTAGGCATAAGGGATAACATTTTGCAGGAATCTCGACAGTTTGGGAAGCTGGAATAGAGCAGTTTAGATTACATTACTTAGAGTGTGGAAACAGGCCCTTCAGCCCAACAAGTCCACACCGACCTCCCGAAGTGCAACCCACCCAGACCCATTCCCCTACGTTTACCCCTTCACCTAACACTACGGGCAATTTAACTTGGCCAATTCACCTAACCTGCACATTTTTGGACTGGGAGGAAACCGGAGCACCCGGAGGAAACCCACGCAGACACGGGGAGAACGTGCAAACTCCACACAGAGAGTCGCCTGAGGTGGGAATTGAATCCGGGTCTCTGGCGCTGTGAGGCAGCAGTGCTAACCACTGTGCCACCGTGCCGCTCTAGAAAGAGACTTGCATTGTTTTCGCTAGACCATTGAAAGCTGAGGGGTGACTTTTTAGACATATATAAAAATATGAGAGTCATGGAAAGAGTGTTCAGTCGGAGTCTTTTTTCCAGGGTGCAATTGCCAAATGCTAGTGGGCATTGGTTTGAAGTCAGATGGAAACATTTAAAGAAGATGTGCTAGGCAACTTTTTTTTACGCAGAGGGTGGCAGGTGCCTGGAAGATGCTTCCAGAGAAGATGATAGAAGTAGATAGGATAGCAAAGTTTAAGAGACATTTAGACAGACACATGAATAGGCAGGGAATAGAGAGATATAGACCAGGCAGATGGGATTAGTTTAGAATAAAATCATGGTCAGCACAGATTTAGTGGGCAGAAGATCCTGTTTCTGTGCTGTTCTATATTCTATTCTATAGTTGTTTGTTTGCAAAGCTGCCAGCCAAACAGTATCACTACAGTTGTATTTAATCTGGTGCACATTACCACTTCCAAGTTTGGAAACCGAGCACATACACAGCTGAGGTTTACAGACCTTGCAATAATGTGAATACACTCAAGCAAAAGATAAAATGCTTGACAAAGATATTGTAGTTGGTAAAAAGAAGACAAATGCAACGAAAGCGCTTTGCTTGTATCTTGCCTTGTGTGAGTCAATTCATATAATGTATTTCTGATTTAGATATGAGAAATATTTTCAAAGACCCTCTGGGCAAAGACAGATGGCAAAATTCAACATTTTAAAATTCTCTAGTGAAATTTGAAGCAAAATGCATCCAAATGAACAGGTTCCTAAAACCAATTAAGCCAAAGTTATTACTGGAATTATTTTAAAATATCTTTGTTTGAAGCAGTTTTTGCAAATAATACATTCTTATATTAAGCGACATCCAGTGTCATGAGCATACATTTATCTTCTGTACTATCTTCCTACGACTTGTTGGCATTTCACTATACCCGCAAAGTTATCCTCCACTTCTTTTGAGGGTTATATGATGTTGCTGTAATTAGCTTGATTTTTTAACTTTAAATTCATCAGTCTTATCCATTTATGAGAGACAGTGTCTATCTTAAGTCAGGCAGGTTGATCATTTTTAGTTCATACATTAAATTTGTTTGTGATCCACCTCACACTAGTGCCTTTATCCATTTGCAGTGGTTCTGATTGCTTTTGTTTGCAGGTAGTCAATCAAACATTTCCGCTGTTTATAATTGGTCTTGCCATTGTCAAAATGTGAAAGCGAGACATTTCATCGTGACATTTTTACACAATGTATTTTGAGGCAGCTGCTCAGTGAAGGTGGCTCCTTTTTAACTAAGGAAAGATGCTACATTTTCAAACTATGAAGAGTACTGCATTTGCTCATTTATTCTTGAAAGAAGTCCTCAACTTCACTTGCAGGATTCCTACTCATCAGTGCAGCAGATAATATGGACAGATAGACACTCAATAGTCATACAGTAGCTTATCAAATTCTCCACAACTTTCTCATTAATAAACAGGCCTAGAAAATATAATATACCAAATTGACAGTTACCTGGAGTCTGTTCTACAGAGTACATAACAGAATTGGGATAAGATATTTACGTGCAAAGAGAGTGAGTTTGATGTGACATTCAGTTCTCTTCAAACTTCTCTTTCTCCAGGACTGTAACTCAAGATCTGTTCCATGACAGTGATTTGCGAAATGAACCACTACAAACCTGTTAGGGAGCATGAACTTTTAAAAAGTAAATCCAAACACTGAGCAATTAACCAAAACAAATCACAATACTTCACATTTTTCAACACAGTTTATTGTAAATATAAGGAGAAATTTAACAGAGCAAGCAATTCTAATTTAACACTACAGCTTGTACAAACTTGCAACATAAATTTAGTTCTATATTTATTCCTTCTACGAGTTTTCATATCTTACAAAGATCATGAAAGTTCATTCACCTTTCCTGAAAACAGAATGCAATAATAATCCAAAATTCATTTTACTCCCTCTCAGCTATCCTCTGAAATAAAATTCTAAGGCAGTCCTTCCATTATCTTTTGTAATGAAATGAGCCTCCATGTTTTCTGGACAGACTTCATGACTGTGGATGCCTCATCTCCTTGCTCAGGTTGCCATCCAATACCTAATTGCATTCCCACTGCATCCAAGATAACTTTGATTTAAGGCTTTGTGAGAAGTACTATAGATGTTTCCACCAGCTGCAAACTAGAGAAACTCTTCTAGCAGTTTTTACCTCATGAAATCCAAAGTGAGATAAAGCCCTAGCTACAATCTGTGCAGTGAACAGCTACATTCGTATTTTCTCTGCTTGAAGTGCAGGCCTAACTATCATCTTCTGTTAACTTTCTCAATCTCGTGGGAATCAGTTGACACCAAAACAAAGCTGCAACTACTGCTGTATGTCTGAGCTGCTTAATTCTATCAGAAAGCATACACAAATAAGTAGAAGAATGTGCTACCCCATTTCACATCCCTATTAAAATGAGGCATACCTTGCATGTAAATGAATTATTCTACCTTCCACTACTGTTTGGTTTTTATATATAAGAATATAATTTTATAAAAGTTATTTATATTGCTAATGGAGTTTTATGGCTTTTTCTCCAGGCCTTCAAGCTCCATTACAATCTTAGGTATGGATCTATCATTGTTAATTCTTTCACATGGATTAATTAAACCTCAGCTTCATAGATTTGCCTTTGCAATAGAGTTATTAATCAATTTATGGACTTGATGCCCCTCTTTATTTTCGATTAAAATTTTTAGATTGAAAGTTTTGAGTTATGAACTATATTTTTGTTTTCCAGGTGGATGCTGACAACAATGGGATTGTGGAAGATTGAGGTGTGCGGGTGGTAAGGAAGAACAGAGTTAATCAGAGATAGCCTACATGTTCCAGATCTCAGGGTTAAAGGGGCTACTGAGTTACCAAGATCGATGGATGGATAAGGGATTTGTGAAGTCAGACCAAGTGAAGAAAAGAATAAAACAGATAATAATGCGGTTTAGATATTGATTGTCGTTGGCTAGGAATTGGCGATACTTTCTGCAGAAGCTACGGGAGGAGATATTGATTACAGGAGTTGGTGAGTGCTTGGCAAGAGCAGTTTATAACAAGAATTTCAAGGATGAATACAGGAGTCAATTTCATTGAGCTTTTCAAAGGAAGGAAAGACAACAAACTAACTTGGAAATAGTTACTCCCAGGAATTTGTCAAATACTTTAATTTGTGCTTTTTTTGGGGAGTTGAGTTATCTTTAAGTTCTCAATATTTGTTGAGAAATGGGAGGAAGCCAGAGAGTATATGGGATTGCAACAAATGTTCCCAGCAGAGTTTTGGGTTGGGTGCACATTAATACATGGTAATCAGTTTCAATGCAGGCAGAAATGAACAGTTATATTTAATGATGGAAATATTTGTCAAGTAGGGGATCATCATCTGGATTGTGCATAATACCTTTCAGTTGGCTGTCTTACCCAATTTAGCTTCTGTCATCAGTCAAATCATTGCTGATGTCTGCTCCCGCTCCCTGCTAATACCAACACCACTGATTTGATGTTAGATTTGCCTTCCACCCAGTTTAGTGCTTTTCTATTCGATAGTTGCATTGCCTCAGTAATGCAGGTGTGACTAGGGGTAAAGACACAGAAATTCTGTGAGCATTGGGCTTCGAACCCCAGAAAATCAAGACCTTGGCGTTCACAGCTAAGTCTGGTTATGTAGCTCCTCCATCACTGTGCTAATAATAATCAAATCACATCCTCATTCAGAAAGAGAAATCTGTTGATCTAATATATATATATATATATATATATATAAAAACAAGCTGCAGTTATCCAGGGAGCACGTTTACTTTTAATGTACTGATCCATATAGGATGGGAATAGTTCAGAAAATTAAAATGCAAATTTACTGTTAAGTTTGATACATGGAAGAGCTATACTGTAATTGGCTTTTTACTATCCTCCCTTGATTTTGCTTATCTTTTCTTCAGTGTTGGGCACCCTTGGGCCTCTGGGTTTTATGATTTCTGTGCCCAACAGATGGGACAATAAAGGTTATCCAACATGGCTCCCTGGACAGACATTACCTTGCATTTTAGGATTTGTTTTATATTAGAGTTGTATTCCTGGAGGACACAGCAAGTTGGACAAAATTGTACAGGATAAAATTGTACTACAGGATTCCAATAGCAGCTACAGCTTTCCAAAAAATCTTATCTTCTATTACTGGTCACAGCTGTTACTTGAGCTATGTGAAACTAGGTTTTTATTAATGTCAGATTTTTTTTTTGGTTTATTCATTCATGAGATTTGAACATCATTGGCAAGACCAGATATTATCGTGCATCTCTAATTACTCTTGGTGATGATAATTTGTTTTAAACAGTTGCAGTCCTGGAGACGACATGCACCGAGTTGCTGTTAGAGAGGTAGTTGTGGGACATGGGTCAAGTAAAAATTAGAAGTGGCAATAGTTTAAATTCAGGGCAGTACATGATTTGGAAGGGAATGTCAATGTAGTGGCATTTTTAAGTGCCTACTGCACTTGTCCTTCTCAGTGTGAAGAGCATGGGTTTGGTACTTGCTGTCAAAGGGGTCTTGATGTGTCGCAATGGTCTATCTTCTATTTGGGTAACACTGCAGCCACTGCACACTGGTGGTGCACAAAGTGAAAGTATAAATTGAGTTGCATGAAGCACAGGTCTTGAGTTTCTTGAGTGTTTTAGTGCTGCGCTCATTCAGAGAAATGAAGAATATTGCAGGAGACCCCTGAGTTGTGACTGTTGATGGGTTATAAGGGTCTATTTAGCCACCACTATTGGACTAGCCAGTAATGAATCTTAACAAGAACAGACTCTTAAACCATGTGTAGTTAGTTGCAGGATAGCAAGCAGATACAAATTACTTTTGCTAGATAAACATTATTACTAAGGTGAATTTTGTGGATTATATATCCTTACTCCACAAGGTCATAAGATATTTTGTCTTATTCCAATGTGATATCCTCACCAATGTGTTAACCCTTTCAGAACTATTGCTTTATGCAATAGAAAAGACTTGGAATGCTGGGAGATGATTTATTTCATGCAGAATACCCAGCACAGACCAATATTTACATGACTGACCTTTTTAAGTTTGTGATCAATAATAAACCTCAGGATAATGATAATGTGGGATGCCGTTGATTGTAATACCACTAAACGTCAAGGTGAGATGGTTAAATTCTCTCTTTGTGGACATGGCCATTGCCTTTGTGGTAACCCATGTCATACCCAGGGATGGTGATACAGGAGTCAAGGGCAGTTGGTAGGAAGGCATGATTCTTTATGTATGACTATGGCTATTGTGATGTTGACCGTGTGATTTATATATATTTCCACAGCCATTTATTTTAAATTTGGACTTGTGAACTTTGAATTAGTGACATGTACGTATTTCTATGTGAGGAGTTAATGATGAACTTGTAGATATTTCTATAGCTATGGTGATTTATTTTAGCATAGTTTGAGGGTATACTTTCAGAACTAATGGCAGAGTTTTATGACTAAGCAAGAAAGTGACTTCCGCATCAAGGTTTTCTGTTGGAAACTTCTGGAATTTTTTGAAATTTAAGAGAAACATGCATTGCTCAGGGACAAAGCTTTTTTTATTTTGGCATTTCTTTTGAAGAAGATTGATGTATAAGCAGTGCTCCTAAGAAGGTGAAAAGAGAGTTAAACTAGATTACCTAATAGTAAGAAACTTAGCGATAGCCCCAGATCAGAAGTAATTAGGTAAAACCCTGAAGAGGCTATTTGAAGCTGTGAACATTTAAACTCAGGTGTATGACAGCTTCAGGAAAAGACTATCTGATTTTCCAGATTGAGAGTTGAAGTCACAGTTAACTTAAACCAATTGATGTGTTAGAAAAAAATTTCAATTTCCTCCTGTGAGTATTATACAAGGAGCATTTTGGGGTATTTTGGGTGTCTTTTGGGATCAATGAATGAGTTTTTGTCTGAATTAATGGAAGTATTGGCACATAGCTTAGGGACAAAGTTTTTTTTGTTTTAGCATTCCTTTTGAAGAAGGTTGATGTATAAAGCAGTGCTCCAATTGATCTGTTCGAAAGAGATTTTGATTTCTACTGTGAGAATTGTACAGGAGCATTTTGGAGTATTTTGGGTTTTCTTTGGGATCTATGAATGAGTTTTTGTCTGAATTAATGGAAGTATGTGGTACTGTGTTTACAAGTATATTTTATAAGTAAATAGTCTGGTTTATTTTGTTTTATATTCATTTCTTTTGATGAATAAACTTCTGTTTATTGTTTAAACAAATTCTTCAACATTTCATGCTTATGTTTCCAATTAAAACCAAACCAAAACAAAAAAAATCTCTCAAGACATATTTCAATCAGAGATCTGACTTGTCCAGTAATAACATCAGTTGGGATCATGTTACTTCTGTTTCAGTAATTTGTGGGACAGTTGAGGCACAAGTCCACAGATGTGATTGAGGAGGATGAATTGGACTGGGTATGGCTTTGTTATAACTGAGCCTGATACCTGGTGATTTGAGATAACTGGCTGATTACTCGACTATATCAGAGAATGGGTAATGATCATCTATGTTGTTGTAGGTCTGGATTCACTATAAGTCAGACTGGGAGAAGAATGTTATATCCTAAATGACATTCCTAAAGATAGATTTTTCTGTATGACTGGTGGCTTCTTGGTTATCACACCTAATACATTTTTAAAAAAATTCTAGATTTAATCAAGTAACTGAAGTTAAATTCTCCAGCAGTTCCAGTTGGTTGCCTTTGGTTCTCTAGTTTCCTGGTCTCTGGTTAACAAACCAATTATAGAATCACCATGTTATTGCACCTACACATCTGTGGAGACACACCTCATGCAGGTCCAATGAAAGAACACCCACTCAAGTTAATATATCGCTGCATTTCAGTAATGTTGGGAACCAGTGAATGCATTCAAACTGATTTTGATAAGTAGCACAATTTGGCTACTTGTGCAAAATCAGCAGTTCCAAAACTGGAATGAAAATTTATTACATTGCACAGTTGTCCCACATAGAAATTTGAACCTGATAATTTTTTTTAAATTCTGAGAAATTTAGAAATAAAGCTGTCCATGACCACCAAAGATATTATAGCAATTGATAAATCAATTTGTTTATAAGGGCTATGTTGTGCAAAAATATACAATACACATACTATCTCATCCAAGTAAGTTGATGAGAAAAGAAATGTGATTTCTTCAGCAGAATTTCATTGAGGTCTTCTTTACATGTTTTAACCAAGTAAATGTAACAGAAAACAAGGAATCACCAGTGACAATTTGTATGAGCGAACAAGCATAGGGAATTCAACTTCACTAGCTGACTGATGTCATGTACTAGTCATACACAGAATGCATGACAAGCTCTCCAGGAGTCTGCCAATTCAACCCAGTGAAGCATTCTGATACAAGATGAAGACAAGCAGCCTGCCTCTCCTTCCTGGTTTCTGAAGCGTATCATTTCTCCTGTGCAACAAGCTCTGGGCTGACATGTGGCTCTGCAAAAAGTTATCAAAGCACTCCATCCCCCTTCTGTGTACTTTGGCCTGTTCAAAAAAAAACAACACACAGCTGAGGGACGATATCATGGCACGAAGCCAGTGTGCATAATCTGAGTGCAGAAGTCTGTTTACTCTAGCAGCAGTTTATTTATTAGCCAATCCTCTGAAAAGCCAACAACTGCAAACCAATGGATGGTATTGTATTTTCCGTCTGGGTCATGAACTTGTTCTTGCACTCAGTGCTTTTTTAAACACGAATAATGGTTTAACTGCAAACTAATTGAGTGTCACTTGTCAGTGCAATTTCATGTTTCAAAGGATATGACAGAATGTTGCAGAGGAACTGTCCAGAATTTGAAAAAGCTGTACTTTATTTTGTTACTGATATATTCAAATGCTGAGTCAGAGGGGGATTGCGAGATCATGAATTGGTGTTGACTAATAAGTTTGCAAAAACCACCGAACCGCAAAATCTACAACCTGGTAGGAGGAGGACTGAGTTGTTGTCCTATTAAGTTATCCTTGGCAACATGCTGTACAACACAAAGCCAATCACTTGTACTTTATTCCAAAGGAAGAGTGCCAAGGATAAAGAGACATACCTCGGCACTGTGCGAGGCAAGAATTAAAAAAAAAACTTTCTTCTGCTTTGTAAATGCGACAAAACACTCTTATTCACAGAGACTATCTCCTGAATAAGGACAGTAATACACACCACTTTATTATACAAACACATCTATATTAAAAAATGTTTCTTGATCTAAATGTTATCCAATCATTTGTAATTGTGGTTGACCAACATCAATTTTAAAGTGTGATTTGTGTAGTGCTTTTTAAGTTATATACTGTTACCAGTTATAAGATACAAAAACATAAAAGTTCAAATGTGTGGAGGTGAAACACCTTCTGTGCTTCACAGTTCCACAGTAAAGAGTCTGTTTAGAGGACAAGTATAAATACATCTTTCTCTCGGTCTTGGCTTCTCATATGAATTACTCATAAGCAATGCTGTTCGCTACTTTTCTGAAGTGTGCAGGAGGCTATTGGGTTTCTTCATCTATCACATCAGCCTTCTTTCATCCCTTGATATTGTGAGAACTGCGCATTTTGAAACATCTCTTTACACAGCAACAAACTGAATTCACAGCAAGATTTCAAAATGATGGTGCATTGCTTTGCACATCTATAATTAGGCTGACAGGAAACAAAAGCATGAAATATTTGCTTATAAGATTGAAATTCATCTATGTTCAAAATTACACAGCGCCTGGTTTTCATTTAAAAATTGATTTTGCCAGTCACTTTTACAATTCCTTTTTGTGCTAAATATTGCAAAGATCAAATCTATTGCCTTTAGCCATACCCCAGCCCCCTTAGCAAACTACATTTCTCGTCTACCAGCTCCATCCCTCTTCCTGCAACGACGTGAGCTTACACCAAGCTCCTCACAAACCCCTGGGTGTCATATTTGACCCCAAAATGAGCTTCTCTGCATGCCATTATTAAGATTCTTTATTTCTACCTCTCTAAAATTGCTTAACTTCACCGTTTTCTCAGTTCATTCATTGCTAATATGATCATCCCTGCCTTATCAAGTCCTGGCTAGTCTCACACACTCTGTGAACTCCAAAACCCTTCTGCCCGTATTCTTATTCGAACATGTTTACTAAATTCACATTCATGTTTCAAACCCTCGATGACCTGACCTCTTCCCACCACGATAATTTTCTTCAATCCAACAACAATCTGAAATATCTGCACTTACCCAATCCTAGCTTATGACTGAAATAACTGCACAGAGGCCAATATCCTGTCACCCTCTATTTACATGTGCACAGTACACTGGCTGTGGCCAGCCAGCTCAGAGTCAGTCCCCAGAACTGAGGAGATTTTAAATCCCCTGTTAATTATTTTTCTTTATATGTTTTCACCCACAATACCGCCTAACAGCAGTAGTGCTCGTATTTCCCAGCACCCATGATGTGTGTGTGTGCAGGTGTGAGGCACAGTGAAGAATAACAAGTGTGTAAACCTTTATTTCACCACCAGGAAGAGAGGAAACACCAGAATGGCCAGTGACAGGCAGTGCTGTGTGATCAAAAAGAGAAGGGAAGGGCAGGGATTAAATCAAAATGGAGTTGGAGGGGGTAATAAAACACTTCACTCCCTGAGGCACCCACCTCTCCGTGAACAGCCTGAGGGTGTTGGTGGACATCGCGTGCTCCTTCTCCAGAGACTCTGGGCTCAGACGTAACCACAGAGGAGGGGTAGGCAATTGTTCAAAACAACCCCCTCCACGGCCTGCTGCCTGCATCTGATCCCCTGTTAATTTTTTTTGCCTAACTGCGATAGTGCTTATATTTTTCCTAGCACCCATGATGTGTGTGTGTGTAGGTGTGAGACACAGTGAAAGACACAAGGTGCACAAACCTTTATTCAAATTTCCACCACCAGGCAGAAAGGAAACACCCGAGTGGCCAGTGACAAGCACTGTCCTTCACATCAGTCACTGCAGAAGGAGTCCGCGTCGTCCCCAGTGTCCCCTAACGATCCCGAACCCTCCTCCGGGAGGTCACCCTCGGTCACCGACCCCTCCCCCACCGAGAGGATGGGGGGGTCCGGCGCCACCAACTGGCCGCAAACCCCCAGCGACCCCACCCCCAGGGTTACCAGCGGTACCTTTCTCAGTGCACCCCTTCCCGGAACACCCCGAGTTCGGGTCGTCGGGCGGCAGAGGCTCGGGGCCCCGCTCCTCTCCCGACACCGGGACACCCAGCTCCTCGGGGAAAAGGTCCTCCCCCCAGGGCCAAGGCCCCCAGAAAAACAGTCTGGGAGGGAGGAGCGAGGATAACACCTTCCTCCCCTCCACCGCTCGACAACCCAGCAGAGGGTCCTCCATTGTCGCCTGCACCACAGCCCTCCTGTTGTTAAAGTCCTTCCCAGGGGCCAGAGGAGTTGAGGCAGCAGGAGGCCCTGTTGTAGCCCCTGGGGGTTTGGGTAGGTCAGGCCATGGTGCGGGACAGTCAAGAGGCACTGATGGCTCGTCCCCTGGAGAGGGGCAGCGCCACCGATATGCTGCTGGAATATCTCTCCCCTCCAAGGGCCAGTGCCTCTTCCCCAGAGAGACAGGGGGGAATTTATGGGTCTTCCGCTCCCCGCCCGCCTTGGTGGTCATGGGGCCTGTGGTCCCTCCCCCCAGCCTTTCCCAGACTATGATTGGCTGGGGGAAGACAGGGGCGTGGCCAGGGTGGGGAAGGTCAGCTGTGTCACTTCCTGCCCCACCCCTGGTTTATCAGGTGACGGTGGGCGGGGCAGAGGCCCGGTTCCCTCTCCGGGGCCCAGAGACACGGTTGCTGCAGGTGGTGGGGCAGCGGTGGTTCCCCCCAGGTTAGTGCCAGGGTGTGGCTGGGGCTCAGGGGCCCCCGGGGCAGGTGTTACAGCGCCAGGGGCAGGCGTTAAAGCCCCAGGGGTTTCTCTATCAGGGTGGGGAGTGGATGTGGGGTCTGTGGGACCAGGATCAGGTACGGGTTTGGGGGTCAGGGTTCTCGCGCCGGGGCGACGCTGGCACAGCTGCAGGTGCATTGTGGTGCCAGGGCGGGACAGGTCATGGGCTAGGTGTCAGGGAAGGGGATAGGGTGGTCTCCCTGTGGTCGGGCCTGACGCGTTGCGTCTTCTTCAGCGCCTTCTCGCTGGCCAAACGCTCACCCCCCTCCCTGCCAGAGGCTGAAGCATCAGAAGCCTCCGGCTTAGCCTCTGGTCCCGGGGCTTGTGGTGTTGACTTCGGGGGAGGGGGAAGTGGGTGCGGCGGCACCACCATCAGCCGTTGGCATGGGCTGGGCAGCCTTCTGGGTGGGGCAGTTTTTTCTAATGTGCCCCACCTCACGGCACAGGTGGCACCGCACATCGTCTGCCGTCCAGAAGGCGCAGTAGGCCGCGCCCTCATGGTGGAAGGTGAATGAGCCCTCGGTGACCTCTTCCCGGGCCAGGCAAACGAACACCTGGCGTCAGAAGGAGTAGATGTGTCGGAGGACGGGGTCCTTAAGACCGAGCAGGAGCTGTTGGACCCCTGACCGGATCTTCCCCCAAGGTGGTGAGGTGGGAGAGAAGGAGCTCGCTGGCAATGAAGGGCGGGACGTTGGAGATCACGACCCTCTGGGCCGTAACCTCCAGAGGGTCGACGGGCAAGTGTGTCCCGCCCACAGTGAGCCCCCTCCACGGCCAGGTGGACCGCCTGCTCTGTCTTAAGGAAAAAGACGGCCTTCCCGTACATCCGGGCCGCAGCGACGATGGCCAGTGGGCCGACCACACTAGCCATGGCCTTGCTGCAGGCCTCGATGGACATGTTGGGGTGGGGATAGGCCTTTACCCCCAGGCGTTTGGTTAGGTGCCTGAAGGGGGTTTCGGTTGCGGCCGGAGTTGGGACTACCGAGCCTAAGGCAGCGGCTACCCCGGCGTAGGTGCGGCTGGGCCCCGCGACCTTCGGGCTCACCATACTCTGCTGCTGGATATTGGTAGGCCCCAGGCAGCAGCGGTGGAAGTGGGCCTCTGGCAGCAGAAGTCCTGGGAGGTGCCCAAGGAGAGTCCCAGTCAGCAACGGTGGAGACCGGCCTCAGGCAACAGCAGCGGTGGAGGCAGGCCTCGCGCGAGTCCCAGGTAGGCCCTTGGTCGCAGCGGTGGGGGCAGACCTGTTGGGGAGGGTCCCCAAGGCAAATTCCAGGCTACCCCAAAATTAAGTCCCAGGCGGCAGCAGAGGTGGGTCTCCAGCAGTGGCAGTGGTGGAGGTCCTGGGGAGGGGACAAGGCAAGTCCTAGGCAGCAGTGGTGGAGGCAGGCCTCAGGCAAGTCCTAGGCAGGCCCTTGGTCACAACGGTGGGGGCAGGCCTGTTGGGGAGGGTCCCCAAGGCAAGTCCTAGGCAGCCCCAAAATAGAGTCCCAGGCAGCAGTAGTGGTGGAGGTTGTGGGGAGGGGCCCAAGGCGAGTCCCAGGCAGCAGTTGTGGAGGCAGGCCTTAGGCAACAGTAGCAGTGGAGGCAGGCCTCTGGCAAGTCCTAGGCAGGCCCTTGGTTGCAGCAGTGGGGGAAGCAGACCTGTTGGGGAGGGTCCCCAAGGCAAGTCCCAGGCAGCAGCAGTGAAGGTGGGCCTCTAATAACAGCGGCAGTGGTGGAGGTCCTGGGAGGGGCCCCAAGGCAAGTCCCAGGCAGCAGCAGTGAGGCAGGCCCCAAGCAGCAACAGCTGAGGCAGGTCCAGGCGGGATCCCAGAGACCAGCAGTGGGAGTGGGCCCCAGGTAGCAGCAACACTCCCTTGACCTGGGTGAGGCCCAGGCTGCAGCTCCAAAAGTAGGCCCCAGACTCAAAAGCTCTCACCTCCTTTTGCTCCTGCCTCCTCCTCTTCTTCCTTCTTCGTTCCTCTCTCCCCCAATGTGGGGCAGCTAGTCCAGGGACAGTCCCCTTCAAGGAGGAGAGTCCTTGCACGTGTGTACTCATACTGATCCAACTCTCAAGATAGGCAAACACCCAAGTGGCCAGTGACAAGCACTGTCCTTCACATCAAAGGGCAATGCTGTGTGATCAAACAGTGAAGGGGAGGGGAGGGCAGGGATTAAATCAAAATAGAGTTGGACAGGGAAATAATACACTCTACTCCCTGCCGCGCTCACCTCTCCCTGAACAACTCCAGGGTATCCCCTGCTATTTTTTTTCTTTTTTCTTTTTTTTCTTCTTTTTCTTTTTCCAACTCCTGTTTGTTTACACTTCTGTTTTTTTTTCCTTTTTTTTTCCTTTACCCCCACACTACCACCTAAGTGCGGAAGTGCTTATTTTTTTCCCCCAGCACCCATGGTGTGTGTGTGCAGGTGTGACTCTCCTAGTTATTTTTTTTGTGTGTGTGCAGGTGTGTGAGACAGTGAAAGTCACAAAGTGCACAAATCTTTATCCAATTTCCACCACCAGGAAGATCGGAAAACACCCGAGTGGCCAGTGACAAACACTGCCCTTCACATCAAAGGGCAGTGCTGTGTGATCAAAACAGTGAAGGGGAGGGTAGGAACTAAATCAAAATAGAGTTGGAGGGAGAAATGATGCACTCCACTCCCTGCAGCGCCCACCTCTCCCTGAACAACTCCAGGGTGTTGGTGGTATCCCCTGTTAATTTTTTTTTTCTGGAATCTCCTGTTTATTTATTTTTTTTCCCTATTTACTATTTTTTTTTATTTTAACCCCCACACTACCACCTAAGTGCGGTAGTGCTTATTATGTTTTTTTCCGCAGCACCCATGGGGTGTGTGTGCAGGTGTGAGACACAGTGGAAGACACAAAGTGCACGAATCTTTATTCAATTTCCACCACCAGGAAGAACCTTCTGTTTACGGGTGGCCAGTGACAAACACTGCCCTTCACATCAAAGGGCAGTGCTGTGTGATCAAAACAGTGAAGGGGAGGGTAGGGACTAAATCAAAATAGAATTGGACGGAGAAATGATGCACTCCACTCCCTGCCGCGCCCACCTCTCCCTG